>NW_010515513.1:0-10173 GCF_000687285.1 Phaethon lepturus
CAGCACAGGAAAGACACGGACCTGTTGGAGACTGTCCAAGGAGGGCCATCAAAATGATCCGAGGCATGGAACACCTCTCCTATGAGGATAGGCTGAGGGTTGTTGGGGTTGTTCAGCCTCGGGACAAGAAGGCTCCGGGGAGACCTTATTGCAGCCTTCCAGTACTTCATGGAAGAAAGATGGGGACAGCCTTTTTAGCAGGGCCTGTTGCCATAGGACAAGTGGTAATGGTTTTAAGCTAAAAGAGGGTAGATTTAGGAAGAAATTTTTCACGAGGGTGGTGATATACTGGAACTTGTTGCCCAGAGCAGTGGTAGATGCCCCATTCCTGAAAATATTCCAGGTCAGGTTGGATGGGGCTCGGAGCAACATGATGTAGCTGAAGATGTCCCTACTCATTGCAGGGTGTTTGGACTATGTGACCTTTAAAGGTCCCTTTCAACCCAAAGATTCTATAATTTTAAGTCCAAAACTTTATCCTGTAAGAGTCTCAGAAAACACCAAAACAACCACAGAATTTAAATACTGAATGCAGTTTGAATTTTCCATTGTTCTCTGGTGAAAAGTCAGTTCACAGAGAACAATGAGTATTTCACCATCATTGGTTTTGTGATGGAGAAGCATCATCTTTTGAAAATGCCACTTTCTACACCATAATATTCCTTCTGCTGAGTCAGCAAATGACTGATAAAGAGTTTTTCTGTACAGATAATTTTCTTCTCAATTGTGTAAACTTATGCAAATAAACAAATGTGTGCTTCCAGATGAACCTATACTAACATTTTACTGTGAATAAGGAGTGTACATTTGACACAAATCTATTGATTGTCCTCTTGTGCATTACCTCGGTTCGCTTCTTGGAGCAGTTTCAGAACACCTGAACAGGGATTATTTCAGTTGTAACCAAACCAGAAGATGTACTACAGAAGTGTAATTCCACTTAGTAATGAACATTAGGTCCACAAGATCAGGCAATTTAATCCAATCTAATCTCCTTTGTAATGCATACATTGGGACTTTGGCATCAACTATGTTGCTATAAAAGCTTTCTTCTATTGGTCTAAAATATTTGATAGGGTAGATGTATCCTGTAAGCATAGGACTACATGCATGCACATGTTTACAGAGTGAACACACACGTAAAACACACACAGAATTATTTTCATTCTCACTATTCAGATGGAAAATAAACTATACCAAAGTGTGGAATTATTTGCCTAAGACATCTCAGTCCCTCTACTTTGCGGATGATGATTATGATATAGCCTTGAATTATATATTCACATTCTTTCGTCATGGGACCCCTACCTCATTACATGTGATAGATGATGATTGCTTGCAGAGGAGGTCTACACAATATTTCGTTTAATTCTCTGTCTTCAGTGTAGGTATGTACATTTATTTACTGTACATTATTCAAATCCTGCTCTGAAGACACATACATTGTCTATTAGACTTTCTTATGGTACTCATCTCCATAGGTTATATCTATCTTGGTAAATAAGGTGTGTCAGAGTCTGTTTTCTGACACCAAGAGAAAGCAGAATGGGACAACTTGCATCCAGGCAGCTAAAATTTCTTCCCTGTGGAGCAGGATCACCTCATCCACCCTGTCTCTTGGAAAGAGTCCCTTGCCCGCACTATCTTGCAACGACATGCAACCTACACTACTCTGCCAGCATCTCCTGGGCACTTGCGACAAGACCTCTGTGTCTCAGCCAAAAGTATGAAAAGGAGCATGGTAACAATGAAATGAGAGGATTGTTGGTGAGCTAACATGCAAGTCTGTGTCTTGATCTTGCTTAATTTGCTTGTATAAATGGAGACACAGTTACTGCACAGACTGTGGTTTGTGCTCCCAGTTCCCAGTGAGCTGAAGCAGGGCTCATACTGATTTTACTGATGTGACCATTAGATGCAGAAATGTGAATGTCCACATTTTACAGTAATTTTGAATTCACAGTCTAATATACCAAGTATCAGAGTTTTCAGACATTTTCCAAAAAAGCTTAAGAAATGGTTATATTGTGTCAGACCAAAAATCCCTTTTGTGTAATAGCTTGTTCAACGTAATAATAATTTGTACAATGGTCAATAATGGACATTTGGAGAAAGAGTACAAAAAGAAGGTAAATATAGAGCAAATCCTCCAATGGGAAAACAGCATTCAAAGTATAGGTACACTCTCAGATTCAGTTTGTGATATGGCAGTATTTTTTTCTTTATTCTTTTTCTCCCATTTCCTATTCTGTCTTTTGACCATCACAATTAACTGATGACATCTTCCAGATTTCTTTCCTAAGTAGTGATGATTAATTTAGAAACCTGTATTTTATGTGTATAATTAGAGTATCTGTTCAGGGTTTTGTCCTAGTTGCATGAGTTCACATCCATTGACATAGGATTTCACCTGTGGTTTTGTTGCACTGTCATTCTGTGTTACCCCTGCAACTTTCTGCCAGTAGCTTCAGTTTGGGTTGTCTTGTATTATTTTGCAGCAACACTAATTTTATATGCTCAAAACACAATGGTTTGAGCAGCAGCTGTGAGCACTCAGCAGTTCTGCAAACAAGGCATAAAAGTCTAAAAATGTACATTCTAAAAGTGAGGGCTGTGTAATAAATGAGCAAAAAGGAAAAGTTCAGTTTAGGTAACTTGCTTGCCAAACTCTGTAGCTGGGATAAAAATTGGTAGCCATGCTTCAAGTAAAGCAGTTCTATTGAAAATTACTATTTCTTTCAGACATCTTTTGTTCAATGGACCTAGAACACACGTCAGAAAATCCCACCCATATTCCTGACATCTATAGAAGCTGGAGGATAGTGGTTTGTTCTAAAACCATGCAATCCCGTCAGCACAGGAACAAAACATTTCAAATGTCTCCAAACTCTCAATAAGCTCTCCCTCAGCTCCACATGAAGTTCTTGGAAATCTGATTTTATCCTGATCACAGTTGCAATCTAACAATCCCTGAAATACCCATCAACTAGCACACCAACCATACAGCACTGTGTAACATCTCAGAGGGGAAAGTCTAATCAGTAAGTAAAAACAGAGAAGGAATGATTCACAATCTATACTAATTTGTAGATTGATTATTTCTACAGGAAAGTTATGGAAGCTCCTGATGCAGCTGACATTGCTGACAACACAAATTTCCTCTGTTCAGTCATGTATCATGACAAAGATAGTATCTTCTGTCTCACCTTACAAAGGAGCTGCTCGAAAAAAAACAACACAAAAAAAAAATGAAAATGTATGTTTCTCCTTTTTTCCTTAACTTACCGTAGCTGGTTAGGTTTGTTGCTTATGCAAAGACCACTTGTTTCTTTTACTTCCCGTTTCTATGCCGCATGCAGCAGTGACCCAAAGGCTTTCCTCTCTTTTTCCAAAGACATTTAAGGTACAAATCTCTGCAGGAGTATTTTGGTGTCTGAAACTGCATGGAACCTGCAAGAACTGCCACAGGAGAGAATGCATGAATCCTTTCTCTAATTTGTCAAAGTCCTCCATGAAACAATTAGAGACACAGAACAAGGGATCATTCTAACAAATTTTCCAAGAGCTCAAGAAAGCAATACTAATGACAAAAGAGCCAGAATTATAAACACTTATTAATTTGTCTAAGCACTAGTGGGGTCTAAACACCAAGGAGGAGATAAAGTATTATCAAACATCAGAGCTTTACAAAGGTTCTCATTCAAAATTCCTGATGGGATACTGGCAAGGAGGGAAACTGGTTTAATAAAAATGTCGTAGTC
This sequence comes from Phaethon lepturus, assembly GCF_000687285.1. Taxonomy (NCBI): domain Eukaryota; kingdom Metazoa; phylum Chordata; class Aves; order Phaethontiformes; family Phaethontidae; genus Phaethon; species Phaethon lepturus. Next base: position 3,762 of record NW_010515513.1, read on the forward strand.
TATTGGAGGCTTAAGTGGTAATATTTTTTCTTCTTTAACTGAAGAGATCAAATACTTAAAGAATTCAGAAATAACACCAAATCTCTAAACTTTGCATATAAGGTTTCTGTCCTGCACATTTTCAAAGTATACAAGGAATAAGTGCCACTTTTCTCAGTTAAATAAAGGTCAAGTCTGGGCTTCCATGTGGATAAAGCACTAAGTGCCATACCAAGCAGAGCAGACAGGCTTTCTCCAGGAAGTATCACACAGGGAAAGCAGAAGCAGACTTCCATTGAAGTACAATATTTCAGGAAAATCTCTTCTTTACATTCCTAAAACGTAGCCTTTTTATTGGGACTCTACCCCATGCATATAGTGGGATATGTAACTTACAGGCGACTTAACTCTGGATACATCCATTGTCTTTTTGTTGTAGCTCTAAGTCATATTAAAACAATTCCATGCGTTGCTTCATGACATTTTGGATCAGAGCTTCCAGTTCGTTTCACATGGGGAACAGTGTGGCCTTGTTCTACTCACTCTGCACTTCAGGTTGCTCAGGGGAAACCAGTCCTCCTGCAAACCCGTATCTAACGTGGTTCTTTTGACACTCACAGCTGACTCACCTACACCATACCAACATTATGGGCTCCCAAACACTTATTTCAGCAGCCTCCACTTGTAATTCCCTCAGTATTCACTCTGACCCTGTGGGCTAGATATACTCCAAAACACTGTTACTACCTGGTGGTTTAATGAACCATCATCAAGAAAAGCATGTAGACTCAGTATCCAGCACTGGAACACTACTACAACACCTGTATGATGGCTAAATCCTTAGGAATTATCCATGTTGACTCATCAGCTACCATGACATAACTGCTTGCAGTACCTTGAGAAATGGCTTAGTCCATAGTGGCTGAGAAAGCAAAGGCTGTAATCTAACGGTGATTATGTTCCATGGGGTATGTTTTGACTAGCAATGGTTGGCTCACCTTTTCATGCACAAAGTGAGTATTGTGTAATGACTTGAACATCTCTGTAAAAGAATTAACAGTCTCGTTTAAGGTCAGCATCATAGTTCTCCAGGAGCTGAAAAGATCCAGTGGGAAGTTTAGCAGCCTTAGCTCAAACCACTCCATGATCCTCCTGCTGGTATTAGAAAGGCTTCATAATCATAACCTCCAAGGAGGTCCTTCTTCAGGAAAAATTACTGTCATTATCTATGCTTAACTACCATTCTGGATTTGCCTTCAAACAGGTCAATCTCCTAACACAACCAACCATACCAAAACCACACACATCCAAAATCAGTGGATTACGTCTCAGTTACATAGAGATCCAATCCAGCAGTTCAGTCTGTATTTGGGAGTTGTCTTTTCAAGGGCTGAGACCAATACAGCAGGAGACAGGCTGGATTATGGTAAACCTAAGTCAATTGGACTAAAAGGAAAGCCCAAGCGCCTTGGTCTGCCAGCCTATAACCTCAAGCATTCCTTGGTCCTATAAATATGGTTATTGATAGATGCTTTATACTGCGCACATACTGGTAAGTCAAGGACTTCTTCGGTGTGGGTACAAGTGCTGAATCTTGATCATCTAAACTATGAAAATATTTGAATGTTCCCTTGCAAGATTTTGGCCCAAATCAGCACTCACACATAGTACGTATGAGTTAGTGCATATTAGTTAGTATAGGTGAGGGATCACTCCCAACAGACAGTCTGGATATGGCCACCTGGTTTCAAAGGCCAAGAGAGGTAAATTATATGGATGTTGCCAGACTGTAGCTGTTGGCCACAGGTCCAGAGAATGGACCTGGTAATTATAATTTATTTGTGTGAATGTAGTCCAACTGTCTCTGGAGCCACACAGCCCTGTGGAGAGTGTGGAAAACCATATGTTTTCCCTTCCTACAAAATACTGTCATTTAAAGTCAGGGATGAGAGGGACAAGGAAAGAGGGAAATGAAGAGCTTAAGAGGAAGAGAGAACAGTGAACTCATAATGTAGTGCAGGGAATGGTTTATGGTCATACAGCCTGAGGAATGTTTGTACTTAAACCCTGCTACCAGACATTCCCCTGCTTGCATACCTCACTGTTTTTACATATGATTTCCTGCAACAGAGTGTGCTTCAGGCAGGGGCACCTAGCCAAAATGCTCACTGAGTTCTGCTCCCGTGTCACTTGTGGCTGTGGGGGGCCTTCACAGGGGCTCTTAACTAGGGCAATGACGTAGACTACAACAACATTTGTGGGTACATGAGAAGGCCTCCAGAAAGCAAAGTATAGAGTTTCTCTCATACCTACATGCCTTGCCTTCTTCAAGACCCTGAGGCTGCAGTCATGGTGAGAAGAGCTGAATTTGTGAAGAAGCAATAAGTACAGCAATGTTGCCAGTGCTGGGGTTTGGTACGAAGGTATGGGTATGCAGGCTGGACTCACTCGGATGCACAAAGTCAAATCACACAGTCAGGGTTTTTCACCTAACTTCATGGTACCTAGCACCATGAAGCCCTAATTTTGGCCTGAAGAGTACAGTTAGCAATGGTGATAGCTGATGAATCTAGTCTCACAGTTGCTCCTACATATAAAAACATCTGCATTTCCTTGCACCCTTCCCAAGATCATGTTACCTTGATCAGCATTGTAAGGGGATCATCAGGGGACAGCTCCTGCAGTAAGAAACTCCTTGTCGAGGAGTAGCCAACACTGGTCCTATCAGACATAAAGGAGCCAGAGGAAAGAGCAGTGTGCCACGCTTCATCTCTAGACAACTCTATCACTTCTCAAGGTTTCTGACAGTGAATATCAGGGAACATTATATCATGATGTAAAGAAGGTACAGACTCCCACAACCGTTTTTGCCATAGGGTTTTTTTGTCATATGTATTCTGCAGCCAAGCAAAGGCACTAAAAGGGTAGCCATAGACAAAATCCAAGACTGCTTTTGTGCTATACTTCCTTTCCTGTTATACAGAATAACAGTTACAAACCATCAAGACAAAGAATTGATGTGATTACCAGTGCAACAATACATTTCAGAGTGTCTGTGTTTCCCTCACCTTGTCTCTCTGGGATTCTCTTGGCTGGTAAGCACTGCTATTTGTTATAAATCATCTAGGGAGATTTCAGTTCCTGCTGTCTTTCTCAGTATGACTACCTATGAATTACTTCTTTTCTACCAGACAATTGTTCAGTTTATGGGGACTTATTTTGATGTAAAAAAGCTGTACAGCTTTTCCAAATATTTTTTCATATCATGCTTTGCAACTGAATACTTTACTAAAGAATTCCGAGTGTGAAATGTTGTTTTTCTGTCTGACATCCTGTAATATATTTTGTTCAAAGTGTAATTACTAATTACTCCATAGCACCGAATGAAGGTGTAGTAACCAAGGGATTTCATTCAGCTGTCTTATTTTAGACAACTAATTTATGTGCCTCTGGGTGTAATTTCAGGAGATTCTGGTTTTGGAGGCAGAGACAGCTTAAAAAGCTGTGCTGCACTTCATCACCTCCTGAGTGGTGGTGACCCAACACTTTGTGAAACCATGGTGTAAAACAGATCACAGGGCAATCTGTTAAAAAGGGGGAGTTGTGATATTTAACACTGATAATTTCATCTGTTCAGTTGCTGCATAACCTTGCAAATCGAAGTAGTAAATGTAGGTTCAGCTGGTGCAGTAGTATGGCATGAAGGTTAGGAACTTCTTAATCTGGGCTTTGCTCAAACATGGGTCTTGTAAAGTACTCCAGAAGACTGGAGCCTCATTCTCTTGAATTCCCACATTTTTCAGTGACCATAAATAATAAAATAAAATAAATGTTATTGGAGGATTCAGAACACAAGTCAGATTTGTCTACTTTCTAAAGGAAGCTATTTCAGTTTGCTGGTATTTTAGGAAGCTTAGGAAGAAAGAGGTACTATCAAGTCACCTGGCTGGAGCATCTATAATACACTTGAATTTTAGGCCCCTAATGAATACTTTTAAAGCAGATGCATACATTCCTCATGCAGTCAATAGAGAAAGCCAAACAATAAGTACTATCTATATGTAGGGAGACAAGATCTCATTGTGAAGGCTTCAGAGACATGTGTCTCTCTCCAATAGTTAATCAGAGAAATAATATTTTCTCTAGGGTACTCTTTAGGCACCTAAGATTCCCATATGAATTGCAGGCTACGTGTCCCCACTATGATCTTACTTCATCACCTAAATCAGGTGCTGGCAATATGAGTATCTCCTATGAAAGCTGCTGAGGACATTAACTGCGAATAAAAAAACTGCATCCTGAAATCAGTTATGCTCCTCATTTTTTTTCAGCTATGTAATGTCACTGCTCCGGGAGTCTTTAGCTGTTCATTTTGCTGCAACTTTCAGTTCCCTTTTTCCCCAGAGGGGTGGTGCAAAGGGGTTTAGCATGGCAGAGCGCCTGGGCCCAGAGAGCTGTGCTCTGTACAGTTGATGTGAGAGACATGTTGTGTAAAGGAAAGGTCTGATCATTTTCCTCTGGTCATCTGAAACATTCATGGAAAATACAGAGAAAAGTTTGCAGAATTAGACCCTAATTGGTTCATGCAATGGAAATGCAATGGAACTAATACTTAGCACAATGTATTTTTAATCGGTCTAAATAATGTTTTTCTCTCAAGTGGAACATGCTGTTGAACCTATGTGCAAAACCCCCCCACCATCTCCGCACACAGTCCTTCACAGAAATCTATGAAATGTGATAGAGCTCTTTTTGGGCAATTTCACTGTCAGGGAAGAATGCAGGAAGGGTGGAACACCAGTTCTCTGATGGAGTAATTTTAGATTTTATTGTAATGCCTGCCAGTGAATATTCCACATGCAGAGATTACTAAAGCAAACTGTGAAAGGCCACAGCCTGCCCTGTAACCCTAAAAGGATGTTGGGCTTGGCTGTCTTCCAGGGCAGCAGGATGTGTGGCCTGGATTAGAACAGGAATATTCCTAACATTCATTTCTTTTTAATGATGTCATGCTTACTAGCTATTGCAAGTCCTTTATGCCTTCCTCTGTAAAAGCTCTTCTAATACTACCAAAACTTCCTGATGAGAAAACATTACAAAATAAGACTGTAAGCATCGCGTCCATGCAATGATAAAAGTACAAAGATGATAGATAGTTTACTGAAGGGGTAACTCAGTCTTGATGATTGTACTCTTATTACATGTGTGCATCGAATCCTGTAAAATAAAGTCATCAATATATGCTAAATGGTTATTATAATGTTCCTGGTTTTATCAATAGAAAACTTTACATATTAAAGGTCTTGTTTTGCTTTACTTTATACTGTATCTAAGCATGCAACCCACTGTCGAAAAAAGTGAACATTTTATTTAATATTGAAATCATTTTATTTCAGGGAGGATGTAATCATTGGATTACAAAATGAAACATGAATTTTCTCAGACATTTTGTTATCATAGAAAGTGTGCTAGCTACCCATTAACAAAATATATGAAATCTGTAAATCAACACAGTTATTAATTCTGTTATTAATTATAATTGTGTTGATTAATTATAAATTGCTTTTAGTCAGTTACAACCATCAGTTGCGCAGGAGAACAAAGTGGAGGTGGAAACCCTAAAATATTTTTACTTTGGTCATAAGAGTTTCTAACAATGTTCCTACTAGGCCCATCAAAACTGAAGTTTGGAGACAAAATTACTCACTACCTCATTGTAATTGGAAATAGTTCTAAAAATATCATGGGTTTATAGTAAATGTTACCAGGCATCAGTGTAACACACCCCCCCCAGTAAAACGGATTTTTTTTTTTATTCCTTTTCAAGAGATTACAAATGTCAGAGCAATGGATCTTGGAGTGACAATAGTTAACATGTCCCATGACTTTATTTCATTCTTCATTAATACCAGGGTAGACCGGGAGAGTGGCACACAGATGAAAAGCCAAATCCAAAGCAATTGGGGGAACACAAAGTGAGCGCTGGGTAGCTTCATACTCTAAAAGAAAAAAAGAGTTGAAGACATATCGTGGTAGAGCTCCACAAAAAAGCATGTATGGAATTCTCATCAGAATATAACAACCCAAACTTTTAAAATAATTCATGAGTTGGATATATTCACACAAGTCTGGAAGTATTTGAAAGGTAGTCTTATCTACACCCTTTATAACAAATGGAATCATAGAATCATGGAACAGTTTGGGTTGAAAGGGGCCTTTAAAGGTCATCTAGTCCAACCCCTCTGCAGTAAGCAGGGACTTTTTCCATCAGATCAGGTTGCTCAGACCCCGTCCAACCTGACCTGGAATGTTTCCAGGGATGGGGCATCTACCACCTCTCTGGGCAACCTGTGCCAGTGTTTCACCACACGCATTGTCAAAAATTTCTTCCTAAATCTGCCCTCTTTTAATGTAAGACCATAATGGTCCCTTG
>NW_010515514.1:0-26606 GCF_000687285.1 Phaethon lepturus
TGGGGGAAGCTTCTAGCAGCTTCTCTCAGAAACTGCCCCTGTAGCCCCTCCACTAACAAATCCTTGCCATGCAAACCCAATACAGGATTTCTCTCTTGTCACAGAAATGAAGGTAAACCTGATGAAGGAAAGAATCAGCTTTTCAATTAAACACACAATTTTTCTAGGAAAAAATATTTCTAACTCAGGTTACATAAATGAATGTCACAAAATTAACAACTTAAACCTTGTGGTTCTGGCTGTAAGATGCTACTGTAATTTCTCCAAGGATGGTGCCCACTAACTTGGCTTTTTATCTCATGGCAGAAAACCATCTAACCAGTAAGCCAACACCTACAAAAAAGAATAGGAGCACAAGCAGTGTTTTAGCTAACTTTTTACCTAAACATTAGCATCTTTTATAGTGGCAGTATCTGGAGAAAAAGTCTGAAGGATTCAGAAAGATCTGTGCAGTGTTTTGCCACGTCATTTTTTATGGAAAGAGTTTATTCAGGTAATATTATAAACTTCAGCATGAAGATCTTTGCTGTTACAATCATACCTTTATTCTCCACATCTGTCCCCTTACATCTAGATGATACTGACTGAATACCGTATGGCTGCATCTCTTCCTGAAACGATCTATTACTTACATCAAAACCAAGGTATCTCACAAATTTTTTATTTCATCTTAGCAACTGTTGTTTCTGTTGGGAGAATAGTGTTCATAAATGCACTGTTTTGAAAATATGCAATTTTTTTTGCATTGTAACAGAGCTATGTTCACATTATTTGCACAATAAACATAATGTAACCGTTCAAAACAGTCACCTCATAACTTGAGGTCCCTTATCATAAGTATGCTCTAAGGATATGGCATGAGAACAAAGTTACTTTCCAAGATCTTAATTTGTGACATACTTTATAAACAATTATTTTTTGTCTCTATATGAGATATGAAGCTCTCTATTCACATGTCCGTATGAATGAGTTTCACAGAAGTGTTCTGGAGTATATTCTGCTTTACCGTGCATCTGTATTTCATTATTTCATTGAACCTCTCCAACTGATGTCATGCAAACTGCTAAAAGGCTTTCTGATATAGTGAACATGTATTTCTAAGACCTGTCTGATTACATCTTTATAGGATAGGATTGATTGTTGCAGAAATCATTGGAGAAAATGTTACGTGAATGCAAGACCAGGTTCATTTCTCCTAAGTCAGATGACCAAAGGGGAATAAATCAGCTCCTGAAGGTAGCTAGCTGCTTTTTGTTGTGTTGCCACTTCCACAGGCCAAACAGCCAATTCTCCTCTATAGCCACTGCAATACTTCAGATTGATAGGATTTCATCTCAAATGATGCATCTGGCTTTTTGCCTGACCTGTGCAGATGGCCATTGAAGGCCAACAAAATGTTTCTGTGAATGCCAATGTTTCTCTCAACGCCTTTAGCCAAGGCTATTTGCAAGCAACAAGCCATCTCTTACCCAGCATCTTTATTATTTCAGACTGGGCATCAAAAAAGGCAAGTCACGCGCTATTTGCCATAGTCTATCACTAGACGACTGGACCCTGCCAAAGTTAAAGGAGTACTGCATTTTGACACTATTGGTGGCAAAATGCAGATATCTCAAGGCCCATAGGAGGACTGGGAAATCACAGAGCTAATTAAAATAGAAAGGCAATCCACTACAAGGAGAGCTGGACAGGGTGTCCAGAGAATGTTTAAAAGTTCCTAGGGAAAAAATTCCTTCTATTGTCTCACTAGCTCTTCTGCCTCTCTGATTTTACTACCTATTAACTCCAAGGTCATGATGAGCTGAAGGAGGCCAGGGTTGAGTACAACAAGGTGAACATTTCAGTTTGAGAACATCTGTTACTAACAATTTATGTGGCTTTGGGATTCAGCAAGAATTAAGAGCTGTCTAGCATTCAAAAAGTTTTAGGATTTTGACAGTTGCCCTTAGGGGGATTAATCACAACTGGACTTTAGTTAGAGCTAGTTATCTAATTTGGGTAGAGGTGGGAGGGTTCTGCAGATGAAAGAAATATGCAGTTTAAACAGCTATGGACTTTCATTTGACTAAATCTGGATGACTAGCAGATGTTGATATTGACTGAGGGCTGAGGATAGGCAGGATGAATCATGGATTGATACTTAATCATTTAAAACCTCCAGATGGCTAATTTATGGTAGATGAATTCAGTCTTTAGAGGGTAATCACATCACCTTATTTTAGGTATATAAATTAGGTGGCAAAATTAGAAAGCTGGTCTTTTTATGTTCCCTCTGTAGCCAACAGGGAGACACTGGTCTTCTAGAGGATAAATCAAAATTAGATTTGTACTCTGAACTTTAGTGAAGCGTGGTGCTCTCTGCTGACTTTAGACAATGTGTTGAGAATTATTCCTCTATCTAAGGTTATCGGATGCCTATAGACTGTATGAAATCACTCTTCTCCCAAATTACATATGGTTGCATATATACGAGCATAGCCTCAGGATTGAGATCCAGAAGGCCATAAGTGAACCAACTTCTTCAGAGGTTAGTCTGAACATGCATGATTACAATGCATAATCCAACAGAACTCAGTATTCCTTAATTTTGAGATGCTATAGATACAGGGAAACTTCTGCTTGATAAGCTCTGGAGAGATTTCCAGAAGAAGAAAGAGTCATTAAAAATCAAGGAAAATGCATCAGTTCATGGGTACAATGCATTTATGTCAGGTGCACAGGCTAAATCTGCCTACAGGCAGTTTTAATTGACATGCATAGTATTCATGAAATAGATAAACCATGTGAATACTGACTTTGCCAGTATTAAACAGGGCAATATTAACATAAAGATGCCCTTCATCCATTTTATTATGATTTTTACTGGAGGGAATGCTGATGAAAATAAGTCTTATGTGTCTATGTACCTATTCAACATCTTGCATGTATTTTTACTGGGGGAAATATATGATTGTTATAGTCCATGAAAGGAAAATAAAAATCCTTAGTTTTAGAGTATGCGAGTATCAAGCGAGTACAAGATCATGTTTCATAAAGCACAAATCTTTTAGCAGGATTTTCACTTACACTACAAACATCCAAATGGTAATAATAATTGATTCACACCTTTGGTTTGAGCTTTTGGGGAATGAAACTGATTTCCTTCATCCTGTCTTGAAGAAGTCTGGTGTGTAACCCTTCTCCCCTGAGCGTCTCCAGCAGCATAAAGACCTGAAGCAGATGCTAAAGCAATGTTTAGATTCTTTCTGAAATCAACATCAGGATGTTCATGTTGGACCACTGCCCATCCCCTGTCAGAGACTGAACTAGTTATTATATCCTGCCGTTGTGGTAGGCACTTTTTGGTAATTAGTACATGCAACTTCCAGTGACAATAGAAGAAAGAGGTAGGACTCAATCCTGTGACCTCTGAATACTCATTAAACTAAGTGTGGCTTTCATCATCTGTTGACTGGTGTGATTTTTTATTTATTTACTTGTTTAATCTGGCTTCAATTGTGTCAAATTCTTCTTGAAAACATGGCAGAATGTGTAACGTATAAGAGATCAGTTATCAGAAGGGTAAATGAGGTCTCACTGCTCCCTTGACAATATTTATATGAAGACATATGTGAAGACATAGTGTGAAGCTGATGTGAAATTTCCACTTCACATTATGACCATACACTTGAGCTGATGATGCAGCATGTACGAAGCTGATCTAAAGACTTCACACACTAAATGTATCAATGTTGTGAAGACTCACTATTTTCTGATTATGCCAGTGATTTTATTTAAATAATTACGGTCTTTCTGTGTAGTTCATAATAACAAGAATAGCAATAACAGTCCTGACATATAATTCAACTAATGGTTTATATTTCCAGTTCTGTCCTTAGCTGTAGCTGCCTGGCCAGTCACATTACCAAGATAGATGCTGTAGTCATTCATCTGATTTGCACCCCAAATCAAGGGCACACATGTGCAAAACTCAGTTTGTGGGCAGAAGACTATACAAGAAGGGTATGCCATATGATGCTGAGTGATGTCATAAGGAACATATATAATTTTAAGGAGTGTAATAGCAAACTCAAAATAAGAAAATATCTTGGGATGAAAGTAATTTACTATACAAAAGGCAACACTTCGATGACATTTCTCACAGAAAAAAAAAATCTATAACAAAATGATTCATTTGGAAAACATGGCTACATCTTAGGCACTGATATTCAAAGTTTCACCTTCAAGCTACCATAACTGCAGATGACTGAAGTCACAAATAATTTTTTCAGCTTTCCAAGCTACAGTCATCAGCATTCTCACAGTATGTGTAATTGTCTTTTTGTAATTATAAAACTGCAGCAATGGAAGACAACAGCTTGTGCTGGTTAAATAGAACCCTGCAGTGCTGTTTCCTGATAGCACAGAAGATTATGTATGGCACCTGCTCAAACCTGGGATTATGAAAGGCCAGGATAACAAAAGATAAAGAAAACCCTGGGGAAAAGAGGATAATCTATATTTAGTCAGTTTGTGACAAGAGTAACAGAAACTCTGCTGGGAAAGAGCAGAATAGGACCTCAGGCAAGCTTACTCTTTCCAGCTAATTGTACATAGCATGTCACAGTGTGATAACCTTGGTATGAGAACAAGCCCAGAGGTGAAGTTTTTCCTTCAGATTCATTGAAGTCCTTGTGCTAATTAAGCTGTATGTAAACAACTCCACTGTGTAATAGCTGAGGTTTACTTCCTCACCATTGTGCCTTTTCCTGACATGAAATGCTACTGATAACCCTCGCATCCTGGCTGTCATGTCTTGCATATTGTGTCAGATCTTAGTTCTGCCTGTTCTCTTTGAGCCTCTGACTAGACTTCATCACTTTTTTCCCATGTGATATCAATCACTCCATCATAATCACCCTGCAAGAGTCATAAGTGTACATCTCTCCTTTGGCTTTACTTGATGCTTTCCTAGACCCTTGTATAGACCATTACCCTAATATCATCTTCTAAGTCTTCCATTTCAATAGCTTCTAAAATTTCTTTGTCTGGTGCTCTGTCTTCTGTTGCGTCAACTGTAAGTTCTCCATTTTCTTCTTCACGTCAGAAAGGCTGAGAGAGTTGTGATTGTTCACTCTTGGAGAAGAGAAGACACTGGGGAGACCTTATTGCGGACATCCAGTACTTAAAGAGGGCTGACAAGAAAGATGAGAACAGAGTTTTTAGCAGGGCCTATAGTGATAGGACAAGGGGTAATGGTTTTAAACTAAAAGAAGACACATTTAGACTAGAGATATTTTTCACAATGAGAGTGTTGAAACACTGGCCCAGGTTGCCCAGAGAGGTGGTAGATGCCCCATCCCTTTAACCATTTCAGGTCAGGTTGGACGGGGCTCTGAGCAACCTGATCTAGCTGAAGATGTCCCTGCTCATTGTGAGGGGGTTGGACTAGATGGCCTTTGAAGGTCTTTTCCAACCCAAACTATTCTATGATTCTATGATTCTATGTTTTTTATTTCTGCTTAGCAGTATTTTCTGTAAACCCAGAGGTACATTATTTTCTTGGTCTTAGCTTTGAAAGGACTTCTGACATACCACAGTGTATATACATTTATGTTCATGTAGTATGTCAGTCATCTTCATCATTAAGAAAACTTCAATTATAATTTAATTTTCAATGTTTAAATAAAAAATTTCTTAAGTAGTAATGAAAACGCTCAGGAACATAGAATATGTATTATTTCCATATAACTATTTTGTGGTAAATAATGTATACTATGCTCTCTCACCTTCTCTGTTAACAATACAGAAAGATTTCTGCTTGCTTGTAAAGTCCTTCAGTGTCAACAATCTCTTGGGTTCCGAAACATCTTAACAAAGAAAAAAGAAAGAGACCTTTTTAACGCTGAGTCGTCCATGACACTCTGTCCTGTGTCTGGAGGGCAGTGAATGCTACACAGCATTTACAAGTCATTCTTATAGGGAAATTGTTCAGACATGGTTTGTAAGTTAGGGATACCCAGATGCCTCCACACACCTATTTCTAGTGTTTCCCATTAAGCACCTGCCTTCTTAGGCAGTCTTTTTACATGTGCCTTTTGAAATATCAAGGCCTGGATTTATCACATCTTATTTGTGTGGCTGATGAAGATGATGAATCTGGGAAAGCAGTTGCCCAGTTCTCACTATATAGACAGTGAGCAAGATGTGTGCATATTAGATAAACCATTGTACTCAGAAAAGAATTAGAAAACAAGTCTTAGGAAGAGTGATTCACCCTCTGAAGGTACCACACTCTTCCTGTTGTCTATAGTGATGTCTATAACGTCTTACCAAAGTCTAAATGTCCATAATCTTATGATTTTCTTAGGTACTTAAAGTTTGTGTGATGAATCTGTCTTGTCTGTTTCTAAAGAGTCACATAAACAGCATATACAGGTTGACTGGTTTTAAGATTTACTTGTCCTTTGTTGGAGCTGATCCATTACTGATTATAGAAATCATGATCTCATGAAAAGTATCAATCAGGACGGCCATCGTGTTTTCCTGTTGTAGCCAGACAGAGAGTGAATTGAGAGAAGAACAGAAATGAATGAAAGTGACAGTGTGATAGCAAAAAGTAAACCAATCTTCAAGTATCTGGGTAGGAACTCTGGAATAGGACACAGAGAGACAAGCTTTCAAAATCAGTCAAGCCTTTTTAAATAGTTTATCAAAGCCTTGCAATATAAATCTAAGCGGGAACTTTCAGACCCTTTTAATACATGGATCAGATTATATTAGCATAATATCACAGAATCATTAAGGTTGGAAAAGACCTTAAAGATCATCAAGTCCAACCGTTAACCCAACACCACCATGCATATCATGTATTGATGGCAGAGCTACTCCATAAAGTATCTTCTAACTCAACTTTAAGTTGAGTTAAGGGAAGTGATTGTGCCCCTGTACTCAGCACTGGTGAGGCCGCACCTTGAATCCTGTGTTCAGTTTTGGGCCCCTCTCACTACAAGAAGGATGCTGAGGTGCTGGAGCGTGTCCAGAGAAGGGCAACAAAGCTGGGGAGGGGTCTGGAGCACAAGTCTGATGAGGAGCGGCTGAGGGAACTGGGGTTGTTTAGTCTGGAGAAGAGGAGGCTGAGAAGAGGCCTTATCGCTCTCTAAAACTACCTGAAAGGGGGTTGTGGTGATGAGGGTGTTGGCCTCTTCTCCCAAGTAACTAGTGATAGGACAAGAGGAAATGGCCTCAAGTTGCACCAGGGGAGGTTTAGATTGGATATTAGGAAAAATTTCTTCACCGAGAGGGTGGTCAAGCATTGGAACAGGCTGCCCAGGGAGGTGGTGGAGTCGCCATCTCTGGAAGTGTTCAAGAAACGTGTGGATGTGGCGCTTCAGGACATGGTCTAGGGGACATGGTGGCGCTGGATTAATGGTTGGACTTGATGATCTTAAAGGTCCTTTTCAACCTTAGTCATTCTGTGATTCTGTTTACTTACTAATTCTCCGTACTGCATGGACTTTTTTGAACTACTGTGCCTTCTTTTGGATCTCTATATAAATTTGTCTAATACAAGCAAGCTAAGCTGATATTTTTTATGTTTTTCACAGCTGGAAATTGCTAATGTATTTGCACATTTATTCTGATGAGAAGATAATACAGTCTCATCTCCTGCTATACATTAGATATTTCTTTTTCTTTTTGTTTTTTAGGCACAGAATATACTGCAGTCAAAAGAGTTACACTCCTTTGCTAGCTAAGAGGTATACACTGGAGAGGGCTTTCAAAACATCAAATCAAGTTTATGAAGTACTATAGAGATTATGTCCTTGTACTCTTCTAGAAGAAGAAATAAGAAATCAATTTTCTTTGCAATATTTGTTTTTTAAAATAATAGTTCTGAAGCAAGCTGGTAGTTTAATGTGCAGAACCAAATAATTCTTTCCATGTCAAGTAGAGCAATTTTGTCAGACTCACTTTGCTGCTAACATGCATGTCATGCTGCTAAATATAAGCTGACGGAATGTATGACATAACTAGACTAGGTCTTATTCATAAGGATCAATTTTTTCCTAAAAAAAAAAAAAGTTCTGTCTTTGGAGTGGTTTTGAAGTGTCAAGGGAAAAGAATATCCTGGCAATAAGGCATCCCCTTAGGCAGTTTGAGAGTCCTCAGCAGAGGTCATTAGTGATATAAACATCATTGCCACCATCTCAGTAGAATCCTAATTCTTTACATCAGGTTTGGGATATGGCCATCCATGTTAAGTGCCATACAAATGTATTGAGCGAGCAGGACAAAGTATAATTTGCTGCACAGACACAACATTTGTCATTCCCAAAGTTCCATTTCTGAAATGATTTCCTCATGTATGTAAGTGTTACTAAAGCAACTCTAGAACATAGAGTGGAAAGGCTTTAATGTGCCAAGCACTGTACCCACGCAGGCAGCTGAACATGCATTCACACACGCATGCATACACAGACATACTGTTGTTAAATTATAACGTCTGCAATGCTAGCAAATGAAAGCAATTGAAAACACTTTGTTTTTAAACTATACAGGTAACAACTTCCTTAAGCACAGGGAAGAATGGTGTAGAACAATAGTCTCCCCAAGTAGCATAGAGACAAGGAGGTCAACGCAAAATGATCTCAATTCGGAGCCAACAAAAATTGTAGTAATCCCTCAGCAAGGCACATAATTGGAATAATGAACATTGACAGTCTTAACATTTTTACTTCATTCTCTGGAGCAAGATAAAAATTGCCATGATCCTTTATCTGTCCCAAGTGCCTACAATAGTAACTACTAAATTACAGGAATGGTCATTGATGTACGTGGAGTCACTAGCACAGGTGACACAGCCACCTTGTTTAGTTGGAACTATAATTAGAGGTCTTGCCAAACACATCTATTCCAGACACAGGTTTACTGTGGGAATTGCCTGTTACAAGCCACACAACTCTGTGTATCTGACATGGGAACAATTGTGCAGCTGCTTCATCTTACCTTTTTATAGATGGACACTGAGTCTCTCCTTGCAAGTGCAAGTACAGGACTTGGGCACCCTAGCAAATTAATTCATTCAACATTGGTACAGGATCTAAAGGGAATGACAAAGGGAATTACTTGGGTTTCAGCAGCTTTAAGGGTTGTCACAGACCTTGTCAGAAGGTGAAAAGACTCTTCATATGAACTGGAGCTAGTCTCAGCATTAATGAAATAACACTAGTTGTTTGCCTCATCAGCAATGACTGTGAAGACAAGAGTTCATGGTATATTTGTAGGATGAATGATTGTTCATAAAAAATCCCAACAACAGCAAAAAGAGATGTGTTTGACCAGAGAAGGCAACAGTAAATATAAAGATCAGAGAAGACCTGGAAAGCATATCCCCATGCCAGTCACAGAAGCACACTTAGCTGAAACTCTCTCTAGTAATAGAAAGGTACTTTATGAAATATTACTTAAGAAGGACCAGAGATTCTAGAAGAGAGTGGAATTTGAAGATTTAAGACAGCGGAAGAAATCTGGCTTAAAATTTATTTGGTGCTCAACTCTGATGCATGCCTAGTAAACTAGATCCCAGGATGACCCTTTCATGTCTATGCCGTGGAAACTGAGGGAATGGAGAAAAGTCATAAACAAATTGGTATCAGACTAAGTAAGATTACCATGGACTGATTCGCATAAACACTCTGGTAGCAGAGAAGAAAGCTTTGAAACAGCTCTGCTCCTCTACTTCCCTTCTCTGTCTGACAAGGAATGTCTTCTGGTTTGAGGACTAATATGTAGGGAGCACAAAACTAGCGTATGCATGAAGACATGAGGTGTGTGACGAACAGAGATTTTCCCACCTCTTGTTGAGACACAGTCATGCAAAGCTGCTTCTAATATGATGATGAATCACCTCTAGTGTGCGCAAATGCACATAGCTGCAGAGACGGGGAAGCCTTGCTGAAAAGCCTTCATGTTAATTGCTGTAAAACTAACTGTAGTTTACAAGTCAACATATTCACAGGCTCCTACTGAGCCTAAATAGAGAATTATAGCATATAACCCAGTGAATACAGGAAAGAAGATGTGTAATTAGATCTAATCGGTCTTTCCATGTATAATTTCTATGACTGTATCACCAAAGCTTTAATCTTCTCTCTTTATTTTCCCACCACCATCTCTTCTATTTAATCTCATTTCATTTATGGATGAAGTAGCAGTTAAATAACATATAAAGCCTATAGCCACCATTATATTAAGATTGAATCAATATTCCTGCAGAAATACAGCAAAACTCCTGTGATTCTTTTATAAGGAAAGTTCACCATTTCTCTCTGGTTAGTCAAAATCTTGCAGCCTTGTCCTCATCTCTAGAGACCCACAGCAGTAGGTGTTAGGTAACTGATGGCTGGCCAAAAACATATCAAAGAGTACAAGTGTGGCTTGAGACTGAGATCATACAAGTAGAGGCAGAACTCTATACTGGAGTATAGAGGGAGGAGCTTGTCCTGCTGTAAATCTCAATAAACTCTGGAAACAAGTGTGTAAACACCTGTTTCAAACATTGCTTATGGAACTACTTGTTTAAAAAAAGTGAATCAATCTCCTTCTATAAGAAGATCATCGTCATGCAAATTGTCTATAAAGGTGCCTAAAATAAGCAAGTCCCTTCAGGAGAAATGCACATGACTGAACTGTCAAATATTACTTAATAAGAGGATTACATCGGATTTCATTTTTCTTAAGACTGTTTCAGATAGAACATTTTCTCTCAATTTTTAGCAAGCCCCTTGCTTTTGGAATATTGGTTTGAATTTGGCATTAGTCTTAACTGACACAGGTTTAATTATTTCACTTGAGACCTTTATCAGAAGACTCTATATGTCACATAATTTTATATAAATAGAAGACTCCATGCATGATATTATCCATGTACTGAGATGGAAGGCAGGGAAATAAAGAGAGAAGCCTGGTTTGTGGCCTTAGGCCCATGAAATATACAGGTTGGAATGAAAGATTATGCAGCAGCAGACTTATATGATTGAGGAGCCTCTTTTGTTTTCTGTTTAATTCTCTTTCTATTGATTTTCAGAATATATCAATATGTTATCCACAAAACAGACACTTGGAAAATCTATCAGTTGTAAGAAGTTGGGTAAATTTAATATATTAAATTAAAAAAAAGGAAAGAAGCGTAAAATTATGAACCATAGTAACACAAAAAGAAAGGAAATGGGCGGGAGAAATAGCTTCAGTCATGTAATTTGCCTCATGAGGTAGGCTGTGTGTTATGGGCATTAGCAGAGAACCTCAGTTTTGATCAAATGTTATATCAGACAGTAGCAAAGTCTGATCTTGGAAAAAGTGTTTTTTGAACTCGACATTGAAGATTTCTCAGAGTGTTTTGGGACAAGACAACCACAAATTTGTAATACATTAATTTGCTTCTGCAATTTGGATCAATTAAGTTTACAGCTGGCTGATGGATAAGAGGCAGGTACAGAAGGAGATGCAGTTAAAGAGCTTGGAATGCACCCAGGAGGGAAGCTGAACAGGTCCGAGGTAAGAATTGATTTGCGCCCAGGGAAAATGCTTCTTGGCTTCAGTGAGAGAGCATCTAGAAAAGACACAATTGGTCATTACCTACTCTCTTTCTCAACCCCTTCTGTGTTAGTACAAGGGCCTGCTAGATATTTCACCGGGCTAGCAGGAGGAGCAAAGAAAAGAAGAAAAACATCTGCTTGTGAAATTTGTTTTCTCACCCCAATAAGACTGAGGTACCTGCTCAGCTAATCATGGAAGTAGCTCATGTTTCCTAAGAGCAGATATTTAGCTGTGAACCAAGAACACAACCAAGTTGTTAAAAAGAAGTTGTAAGAAATCAACAAGAAATAATTGCAGATTAATTTAGATTAATTTTGTCGAATCGTGCTTTGCCTGTCTGACTTTTGCTTTCCTGAACTTCAAAGAATTTCAAACAGCATTAAAACAAATTCATCCCTGTTACTCAGCAATTTCATCCTTCATACATGCCTTTGAAAATCTGCACCTCAGTTCCAAAGAAATAGATGTTATGCAAATTAAAACAGTGTCATTCCTCTGTAATTGTCAGATATGTTCAGTTTAAACCATTGGGAGCTGTAAAGCAGTATGAAGACAGAAGGAATAAAACTCTGAGCCCTTTGGTCCCAGGAGCATTATCACCCTATGCCTGAGCTAAAGAAGACCATGTGCAATGCATACCAACCCCATGGCCCTGTCTACCAGGGTCCTTCTAGTGGAGAGCAGAGGCTATGCAAGTTGCAGTGCCTTACAAGAGACTTCAGACAGGAGGCTGTGTGAGGGGTGGAAATGAGCTGTAACGATGGACTAGGTGCACTGGAGGCTAAGAACAAGGCAGAGTTAAGGCAAGGCATGAGAATTTACTGTTACACCTTTTGTCATGGCATACAAAGAACCCAGCTTACATCTATGCAGTGTCCAAGCAAGGGTTCAACTCCTTCTCTTCACTTGGCTCCTCCTAATTGTGTCCACACCAACAAGAGGGGAGTGTGTTGAGCTCAGATATGTCTCTCCTCTTATGGGAGCCACCTGTCTAACTCTAAGCTTTAGCCAGAGTCTGAGCTGGCCTAAGTGTACAATAGATCAGATGCACAAAATCATCAAGAATGAGATCCAGCTTTAAGCTGACACAACATCAAAAACACATCACAGCCCTTAGAAGAAATAAGCACTTTTCTATGCAGACAGCCTCTGTATAACTCATACTAAAACGAGGTCAATCTTTTTCTCAGTTACATGATTGGTTTTGATAATGCGTGACTTCAGTATTGCGGGATGTCCCTGTGAACAGTTAGATATAGACTGATTTGGTGTTTGAGAGCAATGCACACCTTGCTGGCACACCAGACACTAAAGAAATCGTGACTGAGACCTTGTCTTGTAGCTGTGAAAGTCCCATGCCCTTTGGCTGTAAGAAAACTAATCTACAAAGTATGAATACCTGTATGCGTGGAACTTGGTACTTCACAACTAGATGACAGACGCTGGGAGATGTGTTGTAGAAATCAACAACCAAGGCACTGTCTACCACTGGCATTCCTGATGGTAATGTCCTGGTCATGCTTAAACTCTTGTTTATAGGCAAAGAGCCAAGAATTTATTGCTAGTATAGTTGAAATCTTAACACTCTAATCAAAGTATTATTATTAGTTCAGATGTAACTATTATACGAAGAGAAAAAATACAGAAAATGTTTCCATAATAATAACAACAACAACAACAACAATTTAAAACTGCTATACACATCCTTTTTCCTGGTATTGTACTCATCTTTCTGCAGTTCCTCTGAGACCTAAGCTCAGTGGTTCCATTCTGGGGTGGGGGTGTTAAGGTGAGTTGTCAGCACCTGATTCCTTCAACAGGAGAAATATTATGTTCATGTTTCATGTTCGTGTTTCTTCTTCACTCTAGGATACAGAATCACAGAATCACTAAGGTTGGAAAGGACCTTCAAGATCATCAAGTCCAACCATCAACCCAACACCACCATGCCCACTAAACCATGTCCTGAAGCGCCACGTTCACATGTTTTTTGAATACTTCCAGAGATGGTGATTCCACCACCTCCCTGGGCAGCCTGTTCCAATGCTTGACCACTCTCCTGGTTAAGAAGTTTTCCTAATATCCAATCTAAACCTCCCCTGGCGCAACTTGAGGCCATTTCCTCTCGTCCTATCACTAGTTACTTGGGAGGCCAACACCCACCTCACCACAACCCCCTTTCAGGTAGTTGTAGAGAGCGATAAGGTCTCTTCTCAGCCTCCTCTTCTCCAGACAAATACATTTTGGGTTATCTTTGTTTGTTAACATATTTTTTCACCAAGTTCTTTCCGTATTATTCTGCAATTCCATATTACATCTGAATTTACTATATATGATGCCCTTTCCATGTATTGCATAGTTTTACTCTGTTTGTTACCCTTAAAGTCCTTTTTGTCCAACACCAGGACTGCATTTCTTTAACTGATCATCTGTGAGTTTTTTATAGCCACGGGGTGCACAGGGCCAGGCTGTGCCCCATCTCTTCTCATCCCATGCCTGCACTCCTCTGTGCTGCATCCTGTGTCTCCATTTCTCAAAACCTCTGCTGTCATACCAGGCCTGTATTTCTCTAAACAACATCATTGTGTAAGAGCCATCAATATCTCATTCTACACAGGAAAATTGCTTGTTGTTGCTATCTGTATAAAACTATGGTCATACTTTACAAAGGTAACAAGAGCAAAATTAATTAGTCACAGACACCTGTCAATTAAACAAATTGCTGTCACAGTTAAACCAATTAAAATACAGCTGCAAGCTAACCAAATTCAGGCAGAGCAAGCCTCAGGTCTTGCGAACTCAGTGAAAAGTGTATGGCTCGTTACTAGCAGTACTGTATTACAGGACTGCACAGATACACACTGCACATGTTTTCCTCTGTGGAGATCTTAATACAGACTATCATAACCAGAGTCTGTAATACACAGACCCAAAGGAGATAACCCCAGTATGAACTGGTCTCAAGATTTCTTTTGAGACTAATTTCTAATCCCTCTTTCTACAGATCTGTTCCCAGCTCATTTGAGGGCCTGCCTTTATGTAAGAAAATATCTCAATAACCCTCATTCAGGATAACTAAGACAAAACTTGTTTACAACAGTCTAATACACACCAGATACCTGGGTTGGAAACCAAACAATATCATCCTACAGAGATTACAAATCATAGCTTTCAATACCTGAAACTGTATGAGAGCAATATTTTAAGGCATAACCATTCAAGACGATACGATAAACACAGATACTGGCCCACATACCTTTCAAATGTAGTTGACAGTATGCATTACAGTGACTTAATGGTATATTTATCATGAGCAGCATTGTCTAATGAATGAATACTTAATGAGCCTCCATTAAGCTTAGAAGTGCCCTCTTTTAAACCATTAGATCATTACTTTAATAAGGTATTTTCTACTGCAGACGAGTTAAAGCAAACACAGCAGTTCTTTGAAGCCAGATGACTGCTCAAGGCACAATAAAAAAGGAAGCAGAATTATTAATTGAAAGAAATATGAAACCCAGTTTAGGTAAGAAACCCTACAGAGAAAAAGCAGCTTTAAATTTTATTTTTTCTTTTTTTTGGTAGCATTTTCTGGTTTGGAAACAAGCAATTTGTATTGGTAAGGTAAGAGCTTTGACTTTCACTGCCAGGGGTGATGCAGCTTGTCCATCATTAATTCTCTGTTCCATTAGTCTCTTTGTCCTGGCTTAGTATTAGACTGGAATTAGCTAAAAATCATAACATGTGAGACTTTTAATGAGGAATGCCCATTTAGTTGTCTTATATTGTTTGGTCTTTTTTTACAAGATATCTTAGTTTGGGAAGAAAACAGAGTCCAATGCTTAAAAGAAGCATCCCATTAGAAGCTGGGATCTTGCAAAACCTGGCCATGGAGCTCTCATGTATAGTGTGATAGGATGGAGAATTATCTTAAGAATTATGTAAGAAAGAGAGATATTTAGATGCCTAAAAAGATGAATAATCGCCTGATGAGATCTTTAAAAGTACTTGAGTCAGGAAAAGTTAAATGTGAGGCTGGATGTCCACAGTATATCTGTTTCCCTAGGTGCATATCCAGTCAGAGCAATAAAAGATTTCCAATCAAAAAATTCAAAAGAAAATTATGACCGTGGGTACTTTCATCGAACAACTTCTGATTTATCTACAGGCTAATAATTATAGGTCTAATCCAGAGTTCATAGAATTCAATGAAATACTTTCTACTGACTTAATAGACTTTATATCAGGTTTTCATAATTATAGCAAGTCATTCTGAATGAGGAATTAATCTCAGAGAATTATAATGTATTTGTGGATAATATGCGAATAGAGAATGGCCACAAATTTTAAATTCTTTCCTATAAATTATTCACCCAATTATATTGTATCTAGATAGACAGATAGGGGAATTATGCATTAATAATTATGTATTCCGTATAACCATTGGCAATATGATGAAACAGATTTATCATGAAGGATCTGTCCATCAGTAGGAAGATTTACTGTGAAGTATTTCAAAGACTCCTATTTGACTTCAAGTCACTGACTAATAAACAAAGGATGGCTGGAGGCTGACACTGTTTGAAAATCAAGATCAGTGAGGGTAATGCTTTGTGGAAGAACCAGTATTTTTAATACATTCCTCTTCTCTTAGCTCCTCTTGCAGAGGCTATGTCAGTGTGATTATTGTTTTAGGAAACATAGAATGGGAAGAGATCAATGGAGAATATTTAGGTGTAGGACCCAGCCCTCAGGTATTCTATTGTCATGAATTCCCATAGGGAAATTTTAAACCTAACGATGTCACGGTTTAAATTCTTGTTGAAATTAATGAGTTCAAAATTTCATCTTCTCAGCAGTCCCTGTATCTTTGGTGTGAGCTTAGGATACTTGTAATTTCTCTCCATCTGTTTTGACCTCAATTTAAAGATAAAAGAAAAAAGATTAGGATCAGTTATGTCTAACACATAAAATGAATTCCTATTAAATTTAAGAGAGCAGGAAATTCATTTTAAATTTAGGAGTGACTGCTACCTTTTTTTAATTTCATGCTGTCATGGTTTAACCCCAGCCGGCAACCCAGCACCACACAGCTGCTCACTCACTCCCCCCACAGCGGGATGGCGGAGAGAATTGGAAGGCTAAAAGTGAGGGAACGCCTGGGTTCAGACAAAGTTTAGTAAGTAAAGCAAAACCTATGCACACAAGCAAAGCACAACAAGGAATCCATTCCCCACTCCCCACGGGCAGGCAGGGGTTCAGCCATCTCCAGGGAAGCAGGGCTGCATCACGCGTAATGGTTTCTTGGGAAGACAGACGTCATAGCTCTGAATGTCCCTCCACCCCTTCCTTCTTCTTCATCCGAGCTTTATATAACAAGCATGACATCATATGGTAGGGTATATCCCTTTGGCTATTTGGGGTCAGCTGTCCTGGCTGTGTTCCCTCCCAGCTTCTTGTGCACCCCCAGCCTTCTTGTTGGTGGGGTGGGGTGAGAAGCAGAAAAGGCCTCGACTCTCTGTGAATACTGCTCAGCAATAACAAAAACGTCTTTATATTACCAACACTGTTTTCAGCACAAATCCAAAACATAGCCCCATACTAGCTACTATCGCAGCCAAAACCAGCACACATGCTCTGCTGTGTATGCAGTCCTCTGTGTGTTCATGGCTGGGAGCAAGATTACACCTCTGTGTGCATGGTTCCGCCTGCATGCACAGGTGGCTTTGTCCATTCATGCACCATGTGTGTGCACAGCTTCATGTATTCATGGCTCTGTTCGACTTCATGGCTCCGTGTGTGCACACGTGTCTCTATGTACATCTGGCTCCATGTATTTCAGGGTGAAGGAGGAAGGGGGTGTCTTCATGTTTGGTAGACAATAAGTTATCCATGGGACAGCAATGTGCCCTGGTGACCAAGAGGGCCAATGGTATCCTGGGGTGCATTAAGAAGAGTGTGACCAGCAGGTCGAGAGAGGTTCTCCTCCCCCTCCACTCTGCGCTGGTGAAGCCTCATCTGCAGCATTGTGTCCAGTTCTGGGCTCCCCAGTTCAAGAGAGACAGGAAACTTTTGGAGAGAGTCCAACGGAGGACTACGAGGATGATTAAGGGACTGGAACGTCTCTCGTATGAGGAAAGGCTGAGAGACGTGGGGCTGTTTAGTCTGGAGAAGAGAAGGCTGAGAGGGGACCTTATCAATGTCTATAAACATCTGAAGGGTGACTGTCAGGAGGATGGAGCCAGTCTCTTTGCAGTAGTGCCCAGTGATAGGACACGGGGCAATGGACGTAAACTGCAGCACAGGAAGTTCCACCTCAACATGAGGAAAAACAAAGTTCCATCTCAACATGAGGAAAAACTTCTTTACTGTGAAGGTGACGGAGCACTGGAACAGGCTGCCCAGAGAGGTTGTGGAGTCTCCTTCTCTGGAGACCTTCAAAACCCGACTGGAGGTGTTCCTGTGCAACCTGCCCTGGGTGATCCTGCCTTGGCAGGGAGGTTGGACCAGATGATCCTCAGATGTCCCTTCCAACCCCTACCATTCTGTGATTCTGTGATTCTGTGATGTAGTGGACCGACATGGAACATACGAACTTCCTCTTTGCTTCTTTCCGAGCCAAACATGGTGTAGGTGTTTCATTGTGGCTTATCCCACTTTAGTGACCTGAAGAGTTATCTGTAAATGGACATGAGATAATTCAACCTTCATGCTGCATTAGTTCTCAGCAGAAATGCAAGGAATTTTCAGTTATAGGATTTAATAGTGTGCTAAGGAGGCTATTACAGTGTATTGTATGGACTGTTTTATTATAGTGATTTCACATAATACCATGAAAATAACTCCAAATCATCACCTCCAGGACCAGTTAGCTTGTCACTGTCATTTTCAGTCTTGGATAATGCCACCTCTGAATGTGTGTGAGCCCATATCAGCAGGGATAAAATAATTAAAATGGAAATTCAGAAATTTCAGTGTGGATATACAAAACATGGGAGAGAAAAAAATCTGTTCTGATATGGTGCTATTCTGCCCCATTTACCTGCCTGTGGCATTGTGCATGTGTGCATGCTATGGGTATATGTTTGTAGGTATTCACAGCCATGCCTGAAACAAGGCTAGCGAGCCAGGCAGAAAAGGTATAATTCTCATGGCAGACAGGCAAGATGTAAGGAAATAGGCACTGTTATCGCCGTCACCATGCCTGCCGTTCACCCCAGATCCATGTGTCATTGTGAACACACTTGTGGGCCCTGATTCTGCAGAGAGGTGTGAACCGAATTTATCTGATGTGGAGTGACGCTGCCAATAGATTCGACATGTGTTGAAAGCAAAACAGTGTCTGCACCATTGCAGGATTAGTGAGTTAGTTCATAAACTTCTTCGTGTTAGAAGCAGAGAGCTGTGGTTTAGTGTAGCTTCATACCACTCCCAGGAGAACTGAACTCCCGAGTAGTGCCTTCCAGGTACTACGTGGGATATTGAGGAGGGAAAGACATAGACACGGTGTGCAAAGAAGAGCCCTTAAGCAGCTACCACGCTACTGTTGTTTACTGCCTCCCTGTGTGCTTTGATCTGCGAAGACTGCCCTGCGAAGAGACGAGGTCAGTTCTTCCCATTTCTCCACGGTTACTCGCCCTGCCATCGCTCACCTGTGTGGGGAAGGAGAGCAGCGTTTAGCTGTTGCTCTCTTCCCTCTGAGGGATGGCAATGCGGGCAGCACACACAGGAGACTAATGACACTTCTCACGGACCATTACTCGCAGAGCGAGCATGTGGAAGGACTTAATTAATAAAGTAGAAGAGTGAGGCTGACTGGTGGGAGATAAGGCATTGTTCCTGGGAAGGGAGCAGAAGGCCTGCGGTTGGATCCACCGCAATGATGGAGCAACGCCGCTGCTGCTCACTAATGGGTCATGATTGCAGCTGGAGGAGCTGCTGGGAACAGTAGTCCTCAGCTGCTGCCTCACATCTGCTCACCTGGGTGGCCTCGAACCTTTTTCCCCAAGGCTCTTGCAGCTGCCAAGAAGAAACCAAGCTCTGATTCCCAAAAGCTGTGAGGCAAGACACACATGCACTTTTTCTCATCGCCGCACTTACCAGGGCCGTTGGAGAGGTGGGAAAGATCTGACAGATGTAACTAATAAAAAAGACATGGAAAAGAAATAAGTAAAAGGTAAATGATAGCCACAGGTGATCAATACTAACTGATTGGTGTGTACTTGTCGTGGTTTAGCCCCAGCCGGCAACTAAGCACCACACAGCTGCTCACTCACTCCCTCTCCCGCAGTGGGACGGGGGAGAGAATTAGAAAAAAAACCCTTATGGGTTGAGATAAACACAGTTTAATAGGACAGCAAGAGAGAAGGAAAAACAATGATAACAACAATAACAATACCGACAAAGGAATGTACAAGAACAAGTGATGCCCAATACAGCAATTGCTCACCACCCCGTGATCGACAGCCCGTCCCCGAGCAGCGATTTCCGCCCCCCGGCCAACTCCAGTTTATGTACTGGGCATGACGTCGTATGGTAGGGAATATCTCTTTGGCCAGCCTGGGTCAGCTGTCCTGGCTGTGTCCCCTCCCAGCTCCCCGTGCACCCCCAGCCTGCTCGCTGGCAGGCCAGCACGAGAAGCTGGACTGTCCTTGACTGCTCAGCAACAACCCAAAACATCAGCACACTATCAACAGCTTCTCATCCCAAATCCAAAACATAGCCTCACACTGGCTTCTGTGAAGAAAACCAGCTCTATCCTCTATCTAACCAGGACAGTACTATTGGTGAAAAGTTGCTCTCACCTTGTTCTCAGCTGAAAACCTCTGTACTACCCAAACTGCTTTCTTTGTAAAGACATGACCTGGAACAAACTGCAAAATAGTAAGCTCTGAAATCACCTGGAAAGTTGAGTGTGCTACGTTTCCTGACAGAAACAGTCCTGTTTGGACCTTGCCTTGTTTGAGACAAGTCAAGACTGGCTGGAAAGTAAGAGGCAGCACTCACTTTCCCAAACTTATCATCAGAAGGTAATTCCCTGATCTTTAGTCCCACCAAGCTGAGAATAAGCAATGAGGACAGACACAAAGCAAGCAACTGGGGTGTCCCAGCAATCTCAGGGTCCATGGCGCTGTTCATCTCTCACTGAAGACAGTGCCCCAACATTGAGCCTGTTGGGTGGCCCTTCTGAGTTTTCCAGATATGGAAAACCACCTATTAGGTAAGGGACCAATTTCTTCAGATTCACTTGAACAACAACGTTGTAGGAAGAGCAGCTCCCACACTACTCCAATCATAGGAATGGTTTTGCATAAAACATAAACCTTGAAGACTTGTGTGACACAGTTGACTTTTATGACTTATTTCTTCTACATTATTACTTACTGGCTACACACAGGAGTGAAGACCACATTATATAGGTCTTTGCAAAGGCATACCCACATATCTGCAAGTGTATAAACACCGGGAAACAGCTGAGCTTCATTTCATTGGAAATGAGTTCAGTGACTCACAGAACTGCTGAAAGAGATGCAAGTCTGTAACCATTACAGAGCCGTCTTTACTCTCTGGATTAAATTTCTACTGTCTGCGAGAAAAAGAATGTGCAGGTAATGGTGCCCCCAAAAATAGTTTCTGAAAATCAAAGCGTATTGCCTCTTGTTCCTATGCTAAGAATAAAGATTTTGTGTTTAGGTTGTTCAGTGCTTGAGTGGGAGCATGTATCCTCACTTGTGTGCATATTGCCTCTGAGACTCACACAAAGGTAGAAAGAGATTAACAGCTAATTTAGTTGACAAAGAAGGGCATATAGTTCTGACAACAGAAAATCAAATGTTGTTTTTACCTTTTCTTTGAGGATAAAACTTGAATTTAAAGAGAATAACACTCTCCTGTTACCTCCTGTAGCAATTTTATGGAAAGAACAAGGCCTGCAGTGGAGGGCAGGGGTGAAAAGGAAACCCCAACTTTGCCACAGATCAAAAGATTAACAAAAATGTATATCCACCATTTTCATTACAAATTACATATTCCACGTTGATTCATTTTACCGGTGACTTTCAGTTTAAGCAGTGTATGCACAACTACTGAATTGTCTTTGGAAGCTCTTTTCGTATTTGTATGAAATCTCAAGTGTGCCCCAAATGATTAAACAGTCAGAAATTTCTGTTTCTATTGCCATCTCTTAAAGGTTTTTATTTAATTAAAAAACATTCTATTGTCCAAGAAGAATTCAGCTGCATCCAAGAAACTGCTGTGGAGTATATGAGTTTAAGTTGTCCAGAGTTCACCTCTTGAGGGTGCAGATAAAGTGAAAGAACCTTTACAGGGCAGGGAAAACAATTATTGGGACTATCTGAGTGAACCAGTGCTGCTAGGCAGACTGACATCAGACTTGGATCAGGACAGGGTAGGAACTGCATTTTTCAGGAGAGCTGTCAGCTAAAAAAAAAAAAAAGATAAAAAGACTAATAAAAAGTCAACACAGAAGCTCCTAATAAGGTTTTACTGTTTTGTAGATCAAACATAGTGGCTACTGTGCCTTCACCTCCTAATCATCAGTTAATTACATTTTTTAGTCTCTAGGTACAGCTGTTGTACAAAGTGTGGCCCATTGCAGGATGACTGCTGACTTTTTCATTTTCTCCCAACACGACAGATTTGAGTTATTTGGTATTACAAAGTGGTTTCCACCCCTCCACACTCATGAAAAATATTTTATTACATTGTAAATGAAGTTGTCTTATTCTCTAAGGTTATTTTCTGCAGCAGTTTAATTTCTCCTTTCTTCTGTCTTTTTCTCTTTTGTTTTTATTGGATGCTAAAGGGTAAAATGTAAAACAGCATCAGCGAAAGGAGCTAAAAACAAATATACCTTTAAAGTACTGGGAGAGAGGGATCAAATTGCTCTTCCACCTCCTCAGTCTAATAGCTTATACAATGTGAAATGGAACAGAGGAAGTTCTTTTACTACTTCATCTCCTAGCAGTGTAGTTATAGTAAAGATGTTTCACACTTCCCATTATAAATATTCATTTTCATGGCTTTTGTCATAAAAAATCATTCTTGATTGAAACTTTCTCAATAAGGTCATAACCTAAGAACAATTTCAGAGAAACACTGGGTGAAATTGGGTGGATGGAGAGTCAGGTAGCCTATTTAAACACACGGAGTTACCTGGAAATCTAATACCAATAATTTTATCCATGTTCAAAATACTGAAGTGTAAAAAGATAACCTGCTGCAACAGATGGAATCAGCACCTTCACAGGCCTTGTCTGTGCTTATTAACACAGATCAGCAATGCATTGTCAATAGCTTGCAACAAATGCATCGGTACTTTTTAGGGCATGGAGCTACGGAATGCCTGAAGTATATATAGAAGGAGGGAGGGAAGATGAAGAGCTGGAACTGAGCAGCCATGTGAGTGTGACTGCTCCTCTCCAGTAGCGTCTGTCCCCAAGGTCTCATTGTCCTTCAGGTTGGAGACTGTGTAATCACCTTTTCCTGACATCACTATTTTTTCCTAGAGTATTTTCTTTTTTTTAGTAAAGAGGATTAGTTAGCATCATGGGCAAAACTGATCTAAGGATCTCCACCTGCTTCCACTTCAAGCAAATTGTGCTGCAAAACAGAATCATGGTTCTATATAAACATACATATACACACACACACACAAATATATCTACTTAAAAGGGAATGTCTCTGTTTCATTAAAGTCTTTTTAGAAAAGTCGATTTCCCACTCAAAATGTGAGAATTGCGGAAGCTTCACCTCTCCCATCCCCAGCCCCAACACCAGCCTGGATATCATTCCTACTATAGTGATGCAAGATGTGGGTAACCTACAACTTACCCCCATTCTCATTCTGGGAGACTCTAATGTTGTACTTCTATAAGTCAAGTGTGTCTCTAACTATTGGCTTCTGGCACCAGTTCTCTGTTTCGGGAAATACTTATTTGATTGTACGTTGTGGAACAGGTAAAAAGAAGAGGCTGAGGGTATATATCATGATTATGTGATTAAGGAATTAAATTAGGGCATAGCAGGATCAGGTTAAATGATGATGAAATAGAGACTCCTAAGGAACTACTGCAGTTTCTGTGCTTCTTTGCTTTTACCCTCTGAATTTGTGGGTTTGCAGGGATACATTAAGTCTCTTCCTTGTAGCTTGATGTGTTTATGGGCTGAGGCCAATACGACCTGCGGAACTAAAACACAGAAGCACAGAGTCACAGAATCACAGAATCATTAATGTTGGAAGAGACCTCTAAGATCATCAAATCCAACCATCAACCCAACACCACCATGCCCACTAAACCATGTCCTGAAGTCCCACATCCACACTTTTTTTGAACACTTCCAGAGATGGTGACTCCACCACCTCCCTGGGCAGCCTGTTCCAATGCTTGACCATCCTCTCAGTAAAGAAATTTTTCCTAATATCCAATCTAAATTCCGCCTGGTGCAACTTGAGGCCATTTCCTCTTGTTCTATCATTAGTTACTTGGAAGAAGAGACCAACACCCACCTCACCACATCCCCCTTTCAGGTACTTGTAGAGAGTGATGAGGTCTCCCCTCAGCCAACAAGTTTTCTTTTTTCAGTGATTTTCCAATATCCGCCAGTATAGTTCATAAAGAGGCCAGTGATCATGGATTATACCTGCCTAGTTCTGTGGTCAAAGCAGATCAGAACTATTTCTTTCCAAAAAATCTAACTTCAGAATCTGAATTGCACTTTCACAAAGGCCTCAGCACAGAGCAGCTGAAGGAGATTTTCCAGGGCTTCAGTGACAGATACCTACATCCCCTTGCTTTTCTTTGGGATTTTGACATCTGTACATGTTGCTTAAAATGTCATCTATCATTACCCTGATCCAGTGTTTTATTATGTATGAATGATCTGAGTTCTGATAGTTATCAGTAACAGCCACATGGTAAATGCAAGGTAGAATGGACTTCAACTGATTCCCAGTCTTTGCAGTTGCAGTGGGCAAAGACTGCATCCCAGCCAGTCCCCACAGCTTGGATGCCTTACAGCAACTCAAAGTATAATGCTATTAAAACAGATGAAATTTATCTGAGACTAAAGCTGAGAAAAATCTGCAAAATAAAGTTCTTTGTTTGCTACTCTGATTTCACATGTCTTGAGGAAGAATGAAGTCCACTTTTCTGGCTTTTCTTCAGGATTTCTTTGCCCATATTAGCTTATTTTTATTTTTTTCTTTCTTGGTTTATTTGATAAAGTAACAAGAGAAAATATCGCCATGGGGTTGATGGCAAAGAAAAAGAATACTCAGTGATTCATGTCATTTGGGGTTCAGTTATTTCACTGACACCCCCCACATGTCTTATTTATTTCCAGGCAAGGTCATTTTCTGTAAATTACAGGCACAAATGGCAACTTTAAAAATCCTCCTTTCCAATAATACACACTGACTTTTTAATGAAAATTAAGTATGCCAGCCTGTAAAGAGCACAGACTGTAAAATAATTACATTCGTTCTTATTAAAATGGCCAGTCATTTGCTGCAAAAGTACAATTTGTGGTGGCAGAAGAAAGTAATTTTTTAAATAAGATATTCATCCAACTATTCATAATGCGATTTAATCAGCAGATTGTATGCAGATTTTAAATATAAAATGTCCAAAATCATCATAGTGAATTATTAACAGTTGATATCGTGCGGAAGGGGGAAATGCAATCCATATTTGTAATACTGGGAGAAAGGGAAAGAAGAAAAGACAGATTAGATCAACCAATGTGCCACATTTTTCATTCTCTCAAAAGTTTCTCATCTTCCTTCTGAGCTGAACCCAGCCTCCTAACATAATGTTTAAGCAAAGGCCTTAAAACTTATCAGCTTTAAATAAATCATTGTATTTTGGTGCTTTTGAAGATGTCACTTGAACATAGTTATTAGTCTAATCTACAGCACACACGTTTTCCTCTAGCTTGGCCAAGGCCCACCAAATTTCATGCATATTGTACTGAAATATATTTTCTGCCCTGTGGTTCCCTCATTTGTTCATATAGCCCTTATTCTGCAAAAAACACATGCTTTCTTTCTCTTTCTTGGACAATAGTTGCTAGAGGCTACTCAGCCAGTCCCACTGGCTTCTGAGATGAAAAATTCATGTATGATGCATTTACCCCTTTTCAAAATCTGGCATGTTTTATGTGTGTGTGTGAAGATTACCTGAAGCATATTTGGCAGTTTTGTAGAGTCCTAATATGTGCTACCTGTATATGTAAGTAATTTTCTAACAACATATGGTAGGTAAATGAAAACCTTTAGAAGAACTTGGTTTTTAACTTTAGCTACTTTTAATAGCTTTGAGAGATCTACAGATTTTTTTTTTTTAAAATCTGTAGCAGACAAAATATAAGTTTATGAAACAAAAAGCAATGCCAAACAGCCATAATACGCTGTTGCTGCATTTCTGCATGGTGTCTGGCATATGCCAGGCTGTAATGCACAGGACTAGAGGTTTATAATACATCTTGCTCATTGTGATTCTCAGTTCCATGGAAAAAAATTACAAGTCTAATTCTGTGCTTGTGTAAAAATAGCACAAATAATAAGAAGCTATTTAATACGTGACAAGAAAGTACATCAATTGCATTTGCTAATCTGTTATGCCTCAGAACATG
Source organism: Phaethon lepturus (assembly GCF_000687285.1). Lineage (NCBI taxonomy): Eukaryota > Metazoa > Chordata > Aves > Phaethontiformes > Phaethontidae > Phaethon > Phaethon lepturus. The sequence goes on from NW_010515514.1 coordinate 26,236, forward strand.
CCCCTTACACAACGAAAGCCTTTCGTTCCTGTGGATCTGATTCTCCAGTGCATGACACCCATTTTAATCTAAGGTAATTTCATCTATTTTAATAGCATTATACTTTGATAACACTGGTGTGATGTAGTAGAGAACTAGTCCCATTTGTATGAGGTAGCTTACAGCCCTTCCTGCCAAACCGGCGAAGGAGTCGGAATTTAACCCCGTTTCTATCGCCGTCAGAGTCAGCGCAGGGGATCACGTACCTGCTTCACTCGTGCTCCGAGACAGTTTCCCCGGCCTCTCGTCGGGCTCTTCGTGCCCCCCAGCACTGCGGTAGCTGTCGTGCGGCTCTGGGCCAGCGGTGGCCGGTGCCACGCGCTCGGGGCACG
>NW_010515515.1:0-446 GCF_000687285.1 Phaethon lepturus
TTTCCAACCTTAGTGATTCTGTGATTGCTGGTTTATTTTCTGTTATACTTAAGACTTTTTCAAATTCAGAGGCTTGCATTTTGAGTGCTTGGTTTCCATTGAAATAAAGGAAATTAGATGACTGATCCCTTGAGTATCAGGAAAAAATAATTGTTGTATGCTTGGCCCTGTATCCACAGAGGACAGTAGACAGTCTTCTAATCTCCTCTGTGATCTAATGGACTTTGTGTACCAAGTTGGTTCACATTGCAAGTTATAATACAGAATATAGTATCCCATCCTATGTGATATTTTGCTAATTTTATTTGATAAGTTTTATTTCCACTGGAATAATTTCCTTTGCATTTAAAAATAAATTTTAAACCATAAATATGATTAAACAATGCAAAACAATTTTTTCTTTCAAAGTATCTTAATGACCACACACATATTTCCTATGTAGGGAA
>NW_010515515.1:477-5591 GCF_000687285.1 Phaethon lepturus
TGGGTGGGTGTATTCAGCAGTATTTTGAGAAAGGTTTGTGCTTTTCATGGGATAACTCAAGCTGGAAAGGACTTCAGGAGGTCCTCGTCTGACCTCGTGCTCAAAGCAGGTCAGCTCTGGGGTCACACCAAGTTGCTCAAGCCTTGATCCCACTGGGCCCTAAAAAAGCCCCAGTGTGGAGACAGCACAACCTCTCTAGGTAGCCTGTTCTGTCACCTCATTATCTTCAAATATATTTCCATATATCCAGCTGGAAACCATCCTGTTTCAGCTTATAACTGATGTCTGTTGTTTTCCCAGGGTGCAACTCCATTGAGAGCCTGGATCCACCTTCTATAGGCACTTCTTTTTAGCACTGGTGAGGCCACACCTGGTGTGCCTTGTCCAGTTCTGGGCTTCCTGGTTAGAAGAGAGACATGGACGTACTGGCTTGAGTCCAGGGGAAGGGTCGCTAAGCTGATGAAGGGACTGGAGCACCTCTCCTATGCGGAAAGGCTGAGAGAGCTGGGGCTGTTCAGCCTGGAGAAGAGAAGGCTCCGGGGGATCTTATCAATGTAGACAAATACCTGCAAGGGAGGGTGTGAAGATGACAGAGCCAGGCTCTTCGTGATGCCCAGAGACAGGACCAGAGGCAATGGGCACACACTGCAACACAGGAGGTTCCCTCTGAACGTCAGGAAACCCCTCCTTACTGTGAGGGTGACCGAGCACTGGCACAGGTTGCCCCAGGGAGGTTGGGAAGTCTCCTTCCGTGGAGATATTAAAGCACTGTCTGGACACAGTCCTGGGCAATTGGCTCTAGGTAGTCCTGCTTGAGAAGGGGTACTGGACCAGATGACCTCCAGAAGTGTCTTCAAACCTCAACTGTCCTGTGATTCTCAATCCCCTGCCTGCAGGCAGGGCCAGCTGCTGTCGGGTGCCCCCGAAGCCCTCCTTGCCTTTGGCTGAACCAGCCCCACTCCCGCTCCAGCCCCAAACCCCCTGGGGGCTTCCATTGGCCTTGCTGCAGTTTTTTGGATACCTTTCCTGTAGTGGGTTCCCCCAAACTGGTTGCAGTAACAGAGGATGATAATGTTTCTCAATTCACAGGCTACACTCCTGTGGATAACAGCCCCCGTGTGGTAGCACTGTCACCTGGTGGCTCTGTGCTTCGGCCAGAGTACCCCTCCCATAGGGAGGGTCACTGTCACCCCAGTCCCAGGGAGGGTCCCCAGCATTCCCTGTAGCCCCAGACCCAGATGGGGGCATCATCCCTGAGGGCTGAGGCTGCTACAATGGGTTACTCTCTCCACATACTTGCCATGTGGCAAATGGGGGACTGACCCCTGTGGGGCATAGCCACCATTGTTCTTCAGCCCCATTCTGTCTGGACAAGCATCTAGATTTCTTTCTGCATCCCCTTACACCAGTTGCCCTGCTAACTGCAAAAATCTGAGTTATTGCCATCCTAGCAGCTAACTCACTGTCCCCACAGCAGCTATCTGGTAGCCCAACACTATCTAGCCAGTAGGCACTTAAAGACCCTTTTTAATCAAGAATTGGACAAACTGGAAACTGGAGCTATAAGTGGCAAAGCCCCTAGAAACTACCAGAAGCAGTTAAAGCAAACAATCAAAATTTTAAAACCCTATTATTAGAAAAAAAAAAACAAACAAAACCAACAAGCAACCTCACAAACAGCTGCTGGAAGTGAAATAAAATTTTTAAAATTAAGCAAAAAAACCCACATAATAAAAGAAGTTGTGGACTAGATATACTATACGTATCTATACAGGTTGCTTTATTTGCGTTTTATAGTCCATTAGGCAGATTTACCCTCATTTTTCCTGTATACTTCCCAAAGGATAAGTAAGTTTTATGCCAGCATTTTTTTTAATTCCCCTTTGAGCTAGTATGTCTACGTTATATACAGTTGCTTTGCTCTACTTACAATTTTAACAGAATGAGTATAAGAATAGAGGCTCTTCCCTTAGGGAAAGCTCACGCCAGTCAGCCTATAGCTTCTTTCCTGGATCAACCCCCTTCCCCCCCTCCAAGAGTTTAGGGGTTGGTATATGTGCATACTCTTTTTACATGAATTCTCTGTGAATTATCTTAAATAACAAGTGTTTATGAATGACAGTAGGTAAGCAATTCACATTGCCAGTTGTCAATACATCAGTGCACACTCTCAGGTCTACCAGTTTTACTTTTGGAGATCAGCCATTGCCTAAGCAACAGTTTCCAACTGAATTAATTACTGCTTAGTACAGCAATATGTTCTGCTCTGTTAAGTTAGCCATCTGCTCTTCCTTTTCAGCTTGGTTGTCCTTCCATAGTGAATTATTTAACCTAATGTAAGCTATTTAACAATGCACATCAGAAGCCCTTTGACCACCAGAGGCGTTGTTGAATTATCAGGATACATTCAAAGCAACGTGATATTCCCTAGGAAAGGTGCCAGTTTTGTGACAGTGCGTATTTCAAATGCACCTAAGTGAGTCAGCTTAACCTCCTCTCCCAAACGAGGTTGTGAAGTTCCTGCGGAATTGTGGCTAACTTCTTAGAAGCAATGAACGGTCCTATTTACTGTAGGTTGTGTTTGCAGCCCATGTTACGTTGCCATGCTTTCCTGGACTCCCACATGAAGCAGAGGCCAGACAAGTACATTAACAACCATTTGTTCTTTCTAAATACAGATGGGTAGTGGTTAGATGGTTCCAGACCACTGGCATCTCTCATGCCATGAAGAACGCTACTGTCTGGACTTCTCAGCTGGAAATTTGGTGCCACTTTCATTTGAATGTCCTGAAAACTGAGGCTCCCTGCAGATTTAGTCTATATTTGTTAGAAGTATGTTGGACATGATTTTATAAGTGTATTTTGTCAAATCGCTTTTGCCTTTCTAGAGTACTTTGGAATTTGAGGTTTCCCTTGTTTTATATATATGTGTGTATACATATACATATACAATATATATATTACGTGACCACTTTTGTCGAACCTTAAAAATGTTTAATGATTTTGTATGAAAAGCCAGTTAGTCACTTGAAAAAGCATATTTGTCAACACTCACTTTGTTACAGTAGCGCAGTGTACAACGAAACTCTACAAAACCAGAACAGTGTTACCATGTGCTCTCTTTAGTTAAATATGCATTCAAGGTTCACTGTAGACTATAGTCTTAAATTAATAATTTCACTTTTGTTTGGAAAATTTCATTCTAAAACACAAATGTACATTTGAAATACTAATTTTTAGTATGCAACAGCAGATGGAAGGGTCAGGTTTTGGTGCCATTATTAATAGATCTGAGGAGAGTGTGCTTACACACCAGTTTTTTGCTATATACTGGTAAGAAGTTTATTAAAACTCTTCATAAAAAGGTATCTACTGCAGCATAATGAAAAGAGTTGCCTTTCCCTGTTTTGTCTTGTATGGAAACAAGCTCTTATCATTCTCTCTTTGCCAGTTACTTACTACACATGTAGTAAGATTTTTTCTGAATTGTATAGCATATGGAATTCAAAGGGTGCCTGAAAGTAAGATGGAATAGAGTTCATGTTGGAAAAAAGAATAACAACTTGTAGTGAATTAGAAGTGACAATTGTCAGAAAAGAAAGCAAGCATTTGCTCAAATTAAGGCAAAAACATTCCTAAGAGACTTGAAAGAGTGAGTTTTCACATCGGAGATTCTCTATTCATGTTACTCAAACAAAACCAGCAAAACTAAAGGAATTGAGATCATCTGCTTAAGTATCACAGCAAGACATCTTTAATTGTGAAGTATCGCAAGCTCTTCTGTTAAGCTGAAATAGATTCTCATTTTACAGGAACACTGCGATAGGCTGTAATGCACTAAACAAGACTCCAAACATTATTTATCATCGTATGTCATAGTAGATATATTGCTAGTGACCACTTATTAGAATCTTTCGGCTTATGCAGCAAAAATAAGGGAAAACATAATAAATTTAGCTGTAGGGCTTTCTTAATTTTGGAAAGCGATAACCTGCAGTAGTTGGCTGTGTATTTAAAGAAGGCTTCCCTCAGGTAGCTGTCTATGTAATGACTAGTATCAAAAGATATTCATGCACCTTTCTCTGAAACATCTGTTCAGCTACTGGCAGAATCAAGATAGTACATTAATTCAATAATAAGCTAATTTGATAGGGTTTTATTGTTGTTTCTCATAAACAACCATTTCTAAAATTAGCATTCCTATATGTAGCTGGGCATGTCACATTAATGGAAAAATGTTTTCAAGGAAGACAACATGTTGTTCTAGAGTTATTTACTTACTTAATACTAAAAATATTCCCTGGATTACCCATGACCCTGTAACATCTCCAACTAAAATGTTCTCACTGAGATCAGGGGTTCAAAAACATGTTTAAAAAGTGTGGTATGCACATGTTGATAAATTAATATAGTCCAGCTGAGCTGATCCTGCCTGCCCAATTCACCTCAGTGTAAAAGCAAGCTGTTCTGTTCAAATCTGAAAAATGCATCTAAGAAAATATTCCACTAAATCAAATCATTCCAATGTAGAAATACCACTGAAATAAAATAATTACTTATAGAAGCTGCTTCTCCATCATATGCAAAACTTATCTCTTCCCTTTCTATTCCTAGCACTCTATATATTTAAAACAGTTTCACATTTATCTCCATCCCCGAGCTGGTATATACCAGCTATTCAAGGCAAAGGGCTGCTCCAAAATGAGCCACCGAGGTGATGGTGCCGGGGGACCCTTCCTAAAGCAGCAGAACCGCGCAGGCGCAGGCAGAGAGAGGGGGGGGTCCCGGACCCCCACCCTGGGCCGGCAGCGCGCGCTCCTGGCCAGTGGCAGCGCTGGCTCCGCGCGGGCAGGACAGTGCTGCCCAGCAGAAGGAGAGGGCCTAAGGGACGCGGGGGAATGGAAACGGGTCCCTGCTGGGGGCGGCAGACGGATCCCCCTCCCGGCCTCCCGCACCGTCCCGGCTGCCCTCACACAACAGACATGGGGCTCTGGGACCTGAGGGCACATGAGGGCCCTGACGAAGGTCCCTCCAGGGGGGTGCCGAGGGTGGGTCAGCCAGCCCCACGCCTCAAGACGTCCTCTCTTAGGAGAAAAAGGAGGGTAAATGTCGTA
>NW_010515515.1:5655-5906 GCF_000687285.1 Phaethon lepturus
GCCTCCCCGGGGCTGGGTGGGAGATGGCACCAGGAAACTCCCTGGTCTGGTTCGGCCCACTGATTACTGCCCGCTGTTGGTCATGCAGGTTGGCAGCGATGAGATTGCACAAATAAGTCCAAAAGTGATTAAAAGGACTTCATAGCACTGGGGTGACTGGTCGATGCAGCAGGAGCACAGGTAGTGTTTTCATCAGACCCTTCAGTGGCAGGGAGGAAAACTGACAGGGACAAGAAAAAACCACCGGTTAA
>NW_010515515.1:6335-8295 GCF_000687285.1 Phaethon lepturus
GGAGATGGCTGGAACCAGCTGTGTTCAGTACGGGACAGCCTTGGTCTATCCTCACAGTGGCCAAAACCTTGTCTCCTACATCAATTACAGGTGCATGCAATACGCTCTCAATTTCTTCCTGTTCATATCAATAACAATGATAACTACCAATATGCCAATGCCTTCTTGAAGTTTTATTCTGTTGGTCCTAACAGATTTTTCCCTCACCCAGTCATGCTGTCTGCTCAGTCATCTATCTACTCAGTCTGCCTCTTTCTCCAACCTACTTCCATTTCTCATGGAAGGTAGAAGGGTATAAAACCAGGTTCACTAGAGATGAGCTTAGGGATGGCATGCCGATGTTGGGAATGAAATTGATAGCCCAGCTCGAGTGCATCTATAGCAATGTATGCAGCATGGACATCAAAGAGGAGCTGGAAGCCATTGTGCAGCGGGACAGCTATGACTTAGTCATCATCACAGAAACATTGGGGGATGACTCTCATGACTGGAGTGCTGCAATGGATGGCTATAAGCTCATCAGAAGAGATAGGCAAGGAAGGAGGGGTGGTGGGGTGGCTCTGTATGTTAGGGAGTGTTCTGATTGTATAGACCTCAACAGTTGTGATGACAAGGTCAAGTGCTTATGGGTAAGGAGAACAAGGCAAACAAGGCAGATATCCTTCTGGGTGTCTGTTATAGACCACCTAACCAGGATGAAGAGGCAGATGAAGCATTCTGTAAGCAACTGGCACAAGCCGCAAAATCGCTAGCCCTTGATCTCATGGGAGACTTCAACTTACCAGACATTTGCTGGAAATACAACACAGCGGAAAGAGCCTTTCTAGGTTCCTGGAGTGTGTGGAGGATAACTTCCTAACACAGCTGGTAAGTGAGCCTACCAGGAGAGGTGCCCCACTGGACCTGCTGTATACAAACAGAGAAGGACAGGTGGGAGATGTGGTGATCAGAGGCCATTTTGGGCTTAGCGACCACAACACGATAGAATTCGGACCTGCTGTATACAAACAGAGAAGGATGGGTGGGAGATGTGGTGTTTGGAGGCCATCTTGGGCTTAGGAACCATGACAGGATAGAATTCTCAATTCTTGGTGAATTAAGAAGGAGGGTCAGCAAAACAGCTACCCTGGACTTCCAGAGGGCAGACATTGGCCTGTTCAGGTCACTGATTGAGAGAGTCCCTTGGGAGATTATACTGAAGGGCAAAAAGGTCCAGGAAGGCTGGACAGTCTTTAAGAAGGAAATCTTAAAGGCGCAGGAGCAGGTAGTCCCCATGTGCAGTAAGACGAGCTGGTGCGGAAGATGACTGATGTGGCAGAAGAGGGAGTTTTTGCTGGGACTTGGGGAAGAAAAGGAGAATTTATCACTTTTGCAAGAAGGGGCAGGCAAATCAAGAAGAGTACAGGGATCTCGCTAGGTCATGCAGAGAGAAAATTAGAAAGGCAAAAGCCCAGCTAGAACTCAATCTGGCCACGGTCATAAGGGACAATAAAAAATGTTTTTACAAATACGTTAACAACAAAAAGAGAGCCAACAAAAAAAGCATCTCCATCCCTTATTGGATATAGGGGTGAACATTGTCACCAAGGCTGAGGAAAAGGCTCGAAGATGGGGCTGGAGAGAGAGGCTGCCAGTGGGACGTGGGGGAGGGCTGGGGGGGAAGACGGCCAGCCATGCCCAGCCCCGGGCTCTTCTGTGGGGCGCAGCCGGTGCCGGGATGGCCGAGGCCCGTGTGGCCCCGCAGCAATGCCCCCGAGGCAGAGAGCAGCTGGGAACTGAGCTGAGGTGCAGGCTGCGTGGGCTTGCAAGGTCCCTGCAGCTCCGCCAGGGCTTCATCCCTACGCTCAGTGGGGTACCAGGGCTGCCAGCAAGGCCTATGAACCAGTTTCCCTGGGGAGCTGCACCGAATGGCTCTGTGAATGGCCGACGGCGAGGCAGGGCCGTCGGCTGGCACCCCTTC
>NW_010515515.1:8415-9001 GCF_000687285.1 Phaethon lepturus
CATCTACAAGAAGGGCCGGAAGGAGGATCCCGGGAACTACAGGCCTGTCAGCCTGACCTCGGTACTGGGGAAGATTATGGAGAGGTTCATCCTGGTGGTCTTCACAGGGCATGTGCAGGACAACCAAGGGATCAGGCCCAGCCAGCAGAGGTTCATGAAAGGCAGGTGCTGCTTGACCAACCCGATTTTCTATGTCCAGCTGACCCACCTAGTGGATGAGAGGGAAGGCTGTGGCTGTTGTCTACCTGCACTTTACTAAAGCCTTTGACAGTGTCTCCCACAGCATTCTTCTGGAGAAACTGGCGGCTCGTGGCTCAGGCACGTTTACTCTTCGCTGGGTAAAGAACTGTCTGGACGCCCACGCTCAGGCAGTCGTGTTGAATGGAGTTAAATCCAGTTGGCGGCTGGTTACAAGCGGTGTTCCCCAGGCCTTGGTTCTGGGGCTGGTCTTGTTCAATATCGATGATGTGGATGAAGGGATCGAGTGCTCCCTCAGTAACTTACAGACACCAAATCGGTGGGAGTGTTGATCTGCTCGAGGGTAGAAAGATGATGTGGATGAAGGGATCGAGTGCTCCCTCAGTAA
>NW_010515516.1:0-9646 GCF_000687285.1 Phaethon lepturus
CTATCCTGGCTGAAACCAGGACAGCAACCATCAGATTTGCAACAGAGATCAGAAGAGGTATGTATTTTACTCTCATGTGTATAAGAGAACCGCCTGGTGAAGAAGGCATGCTGGCTTTAAGTCTGGTGAGCAAAGTAAGTTATGTGATAAAATTGCCAGTGTATTTGGTCAATATTTTATTCTTCTGTTCTGAAATAGTTATAAAACACATGTTTTCCTCCTATTTCAAAGAAAAATAAGTACATGGGGAAAAATCTGCTAAAGCTGTGTACTTCCTCTGACAACATTGACTTAATTGCTAGATTTTATGCCAAAATTATACAGGGTCACTTAGCAGCATAAGAGATTGCAATGTGTCAGAAAAGTTGCAATCTAATGTGACTTACCGCTTTTAAAAGCATTTGTAGCAGTGAGGCCAAGACAATCAAGCCACAGCTAACAGGTGTTTTAGGGTCACAGGACTCCTACCACCACCAGCCCTGTCAGTGTTTGATGTCAGCCACTGGAGAGATGCCAAACCTACAACAGGGGTCACAAACAGCCTGAGGGCAACCACAGCATACCTCTCATGTACACAAACTGGCAGACATGAGAAATGTCAGATGTGAAAGACAAAAAAAGAGCCAGTATTCATATGTGACCTGGACTCCATGACGAAGAGAAAAATACATTCCTATGACACATTCTGGTGACCACATCTACCTGTTCCATTGGATCACAAAGAGTCTGTCACAGATTAGCCCATGAACTGCTATGATGGTCACCTGAGAGAAGTTACACAGGTATGTTTTCAATCATTTCATAGAATCATAGAATATTTTGGGTTGGAAGGGACCTTTAAAGGTCATCTACTCTGACCCCCCAGGGACATCTTCAGCTAGATCAGCTTGGTCAAAATCCCATCCAACCTGACCTTGAATGTTTCCAGGGATAGGGCATCCACAACCTCTCTGGGCAACATATTCCAGTATGTCACCACTCTCATCATAAAAAACTTCTTCCTTCTATCTATTCTGAATCTACCTTCCTTTAGTTTAAAAGCATTAGCCGTTGTCTTATCGCTTATAAGCCCCTTTTAAGTATCGAAAGGTCACAATAAGGTGTTTCCAAAGTTTTCTCTCCTTCACTCCAAGCATCTAACAGAATGCTATACCAGGTACTTCATACTTGCTCTGCATATGAACAAATGCAAGTTTGAAAGAGGCAGAACTAATTTCCTAAGCTACTTCATTTCCAAAGCCAGTATTCACCTTGATAAAAGCAAGCCTGAAGAACTACTAATCCTGCCAATACCACTGCACCAAATAAGCATTATTTTAGTACAAGCAATTTGGAAGGTAAATTTGTAAACAGAATGACCATACTCCAGCAGAGCAGATGTATGGCCCACATCCAAGGAAGCATTTAGTGCAACCAAGATGACCTTCAAATCTATTCCTGGTTTGGCCATTTTCAAACCCGAGCAAACCAGTCAGTTCTTTTGTAGGAAAATGAAAGCTTTCTATTAAACCCCTTCATTTTTCATACATCTTAGAAAAAATTAGTTTAAAGTAAAAAAAAGAAACAAAAAAGCAACCAACGCAAACTAAACTGACCTGACATGGCTTAATGACCTAATTCATACATACATACATTTATCCATATGCTGTACATGTTTATCCTTACATACACCCAAACACTGTATTGCTCCATATTGAATGGATTATAAGATTCATTCAGGTGTTATTTGGTTTGTCTTTTTCCTGCTAATGGCAATACATCTGAATAGCTAGCAAAGTGTTGTTTAGAGTGGTGTAAGATCAAATCACAAGACAACATCATTAATTTGGAAGTTTTTTGAAAAGTGCAGAATACAACATGGACAGTAAAGATTCCTTAGTCTTAGCCTCACTATTACTGGATGAAATTTTGATCTATAAATCATGGGGGCATGCTCACTTTTGACAGCAGCAAGCTACCAGATAGTTTCAGTGATAGTGTACAACTTTTCACCAAAACCAAAAAAATCCTGCATGGGTACACTAACTTGTCCCCAGAAAGATACATGGTCAGGTGGCAGATGAAATCATTTTCCCTACGGAGCAAGTAATTACTGGGAAAAAGCTGGCAATATATTCGGAGTGGGTTTCTTCACTCTACTAGTCAGACAAGTAACAACAGTTGCACCTCTGAGTTATTTTTCTTCTTTAGGTTACTATCAATGGGAAAAAAGGAAAAGCTTTTAAAAATAGAGTAAAACAACTCTTCAGGCAACTCTATAAAAGGTGTTTATCTCTCTTTTTTCCATGTTAGTCTTTATTCTGGACTTACTTTCATAATCAGACCCCAAAAAACCCTTCCAGCAACATGTGACAATACAAACTACTTGAACAAATATTTTCCTTTCCCTTTATATTCAACTATGAGAAAAATACTTGCTTGTTTGATCAAAAAGGAAAAGTAACTGGACAGCTTTGCTTGCTTCACACTTGTAGGTAAAAGGGAAGTTTGATATACATACTACAATTGTGCCACCGGCATTTCAGCAATGTGCATATATCAGTTCCTTTTCAGACAACAGCACCTTCTTTTGTCCATCAGTATGAGAAATTAAAAGTGACCATGCTATGCTAGAGAAAGAATGCATAAATAAATCACTACCTTCTGTTGATGTAGAAGAAATAGGAGCATCACAGACAGTGGAATTTAGTACATTTAGAAAACAATACGTAGAGGCACAAAGGAGAGATTGTGGTCATTTACCTATTTATATTTTTAATATATTTTGAAAAAAAAAGAAAATATTAGAATGCCAAAACCAATTATCTGGGATCCACAACTTCTTAAAATAGCTACCCACAAAGATGCAGAGCTGCATGAGTAAAAATGAGAGAGAAGAAAAGTGTGCATATAGTGCAATAAAACAGCTAAGAAAAGGTCACAAAACAACGATGTAGCAATAGTATTTATTGTGAACATTGAAGAACAGTTACTCCTTTTTCAAGTTATTAAGGACAATTCAGCCTTGCCTAATTGCCCAAATACTCTGTCTGCGGCAGATGAGAGAGATGGCTCATTACTCAGCAAAGCTTATGGCATAAGCAGGGGCAGGTTAAATACTTGGAATTTGAAACCTCTTGAACTTTAACAAGTGTTTACAATTAAGGAGTTTACTTCGACTAAATTTTAAAGCAGGGGTGGGGACTGAACCTTACTAAAATTCCAACACATGCTCCCACAGCATTCAGAGGTGGTAAAAAGTTCACTTCTCTTTCCTTAATTTTAAAGAATTGCTCTGAGACATCTCCATTTTCATAATTCTTTGACCCCCTCTTAATACCACCCTCTCCTAAATTTTTCATCTTACCTGTGTCCTCTTGAAGGGAACACTACTTCATTCTACTTTTTAGATGTCTGCTCTGAAAGAATGCAAAAGCAACGGCAAGCACTGCTGTCCCATCCCAGGAAAGTCAGATGTGATACATGGGCACTAAATTCCCTGCAGAAATATTTTTTTCAGTTCTACTGCATCAGCTCTTTAAACTCTTTACAGCAGAGATGCCTCAGAGGAGAGAGGGCTGTAGAAAAAGTACACCCAGGTAGTATAAAAATGTCATTACCATGCAATAGTGACTAATTCCAATACAACCTGAGGGATGTCCTCAAAAGGGGAGAAGTTGTAGTAAGCTGTATTTTTTCAGGGACTTGGAGCAATTGCTCTTCCAATGGCTGTCCCCACTTGGAAAAAGCAAGAGAATGCACAGGGAATGTACACAATACTCCCAGGAATAGATAAAGAAGGAGGTAGCTGACAATACTGTCATATGCACAGAAAATATGAATGTTATGAGGAAGAATAAAACTGTGGATGTCTAAGAGGGACTTTTGACAGTTGCTGTATTTTAAAGAAAGTTGCTCCTTTACATTTTTATCAGTTTTTCTTAGTCTCAGTCCTATATCCAATAACGTGGGAGATTATCTTCCCTTCTCTTCGTGGAACAGAGTAAGGGCAAGGGGAGACATCAATGGGATCAAGTGCATGGCAGGGTGAATTCTCTGTTAAGGTTCTAGTGAGTACCATATAACTTGTGAGCCATGTTCTTATCCCCAGTCCTTTCTTCAGCTGTAAGAGGAGAAGAGGAGGAAAAAGGCAGAGCATGAACTGTGAACACACTCAGGGGTGCTGCCATGGTCATGGCAGCTCTTGATGCCATGCTGAAGAACTGGCTGGTAAAGTTCCAAGCAAGACAAAGACTGATCTTTTGTGATTCAAGTTTTAAACTTGACTTGAAACTTTGATTCAAGTTTTAATGTAGAGATGCATGAGAAGAGTCACAATGAGTTTACCCATTCTTCTTTGAGAAGCTCATGAACTCAAGGCTTCAAATGCATTTTTCTCACTTGACTTAAAAATCTGGAAATGGGAACACGACAAAATGCAGTGTCTTTATTTCTTCCTTGGGCAGTAAGAGATGACAATCAACCATCACAGAAATCACAGAAAAACTTCCTCTTGAAAATCTTCACTTTTCCATAACTCTGCAATTGTTTTATGGAAAAAAAAAGTCAAATATAGTCAAAAGGAAAGAAAGGTCTACAAATGGATTTGGTTTAAAAAATATGTTTGCTTCATAAAACATATAGAAACCTCAACTCAACTTGTGCAAGGATAGGTTTGCAACACCCCTCTCTATCACAAGGCTTATTGTCCATAACTCACTGCCTCAAAGATGTCCTCCCTTATACAGGCATTTCAGCCACAGCATCATCTTAATAATAATAAAGGATGTCAAAGAGTATCACAGAGTGCTTTACTGAAGATGAAGGGATGAAGAGACAAGAGCTTCTTTCTTTGCATAAAATACTATTTCAGAGGTTTATAGACATTACCAGGTTTGAAAGGCAGAAATCTTAAAATTATTTCTGCTAAGTGGACATTAATTTGATGTGCATTGTTATGTTGACAAATGCAGCTAGTCACAGAAGCTGTATTTTCCTAATTGCAGAACTGATGTTCTGCAAATGATTCCATATTTTCTTTCAACCTAACTTCTTTCTGATTGGAAAGCAGAGAAAGCTGAGAAAATAGGGATTCTTCAAAAAAAAAAAGAAGCTTCCAGACAAGTTCAGACATGGAATTTCAGACATAATAAATCAGAAACAGTCCTCTTGAGAATAGCTATCATCTCCAGATCACCCTGGGTCCTGAGCTCTGCCAAGGTACAAAACAAGTAGCATACATAGGAGAACACAGAAGTAGTCTCATTAGCAAATCAATACAGCAAATGGATGAAGTTTTCTGACTTTAAAATTAATGATGGAAATCCACATCATTAACTTGGAATGGGATTTTCTATGGTCTGTAATCTCAAGCTAGTCTTCAAATGTGCATCAGTCGTTGTGAAGAAAAGCTGAATGCCAGTATACAAATGTTAACCCTTTATAGGTACATCCAGTTACATCACTAATAACGAAGATACCTTTTTCTTTTCCAACAGGGAAAGCCATTCCTATTTCAGGTAAAAGGAATACCTTACTAAGACTTCTATCAATAAAAAGTTAGGTCCTTTTATCATAAGATGGAGAGTTTAATACTATCTTTTTTTTAATTATTACTATTAGATCATTATGTGATACAGAAATTATGCTCATCCTTTATCCTGTATGTTGCTTTGAGAAATATAAATATTTTAGAGAAAAATGTGATGTTCTAACAAAGAATTTATTTTCACATCACCACCCACAAAATCAGTCCATGCAATTAGTTCAACTATAAAGCTTTAACAAAAAAGGTGGGAAAAGAGGGAGACAGAGGCAGAGAGAACTGTCCCTGCATATATAAGGGATTATCAAAGTCAGAAGCAATCTTCAATGCTGAAGTCACACTCAAGCTCCATTCCTGGATCCTGAAGAAGCTGCTTTGATGTTAAGATGTATTAGACCATGAGGACCCAAAGTAGGCACTGGGAAATGAAACTGCTATCTCTGAGTTATTAATATGTCACTTTTCTTTAATGCAATTCATTTAATGCTTTTTTAATACAAAAGTTGAAATAATCCCATCCAATTAGAAGAATAAAACTACAGCAGTTACTGTAACTGTTTTTTTTACCCAGCTATAAAGCAAAGGAATTAAAGAAATATCAGGAGTTCAGCAGCTTCATTACATTTCTGAGGATGGCACAAAGCATATTTTTATCCATCTGACAGCAATTACTTCAGTAGCCATTTCGGGTTCTTGCATGATTCCACTATTGTACCACCCTTCCACAAAAATTTGCAGTGCTTACATGATCAGATCACAAAGGAATGGTCTTTTAGCTTCCAACGCCAAACACAGAAAGCCAATATACCAAACAGTTTTACATCTAGTAAAGACAAGATTAGGATTTGGATATGTTTCTCAGCTACTTTTCATCTTATAGCCTTTAGAAAAGTTACATATGGTATATAAGAAACTGTTAAGAAATTGCACTGTATCTTTATGTAGTTTGTCAGTGGTGCATAGAGTTCTGCATGAATGCTAGAGATGAATGCGAAGGTCTGCAGCAGGAGGAGTTGCACTCCCTCTACGCTGTCTGATAGAAACAAGTGGGGAAAAAATAATAAATTTGGTGCCAAAATTGAGGAAGAAGGAAAGGAACTGAAGTGCCCTATGCTTGTCAGATTTCGATACTATAAATTTTAAGAAAATGCAACTTCCTCTAAGCCAGCTATCAGTAAACTACCAAGGGGAAAATATTGTAAAGGTCTATTGCAGTAAATAGTTTCCTTTCCCCCTCTTCAGAAGTTAACACTGTCCCCTGAACCTGATCCCACAGTATGGGGAAAACATGGAGTCCTCTGTCAGTGACTTGAGTTTTCACGTCACGAGACTAATGGGAAACCTTGTTGGGATCAGGGATGCATTTCCCATCTCCAGCCACTATCCTCCATTCCCTCAGGCAGAGGCTAAAAGAAAAACACTGTGCTACAGCCTCCCAGCGACTGGGTGGCAGATGTCCCAGGTGAGATCCCAGTGAGGTAGCTGGCTACAGCTGGTACCACAACCTTTAGGACCTGCTCTAAGACACCCAGGAGAGCACTCTGTCCAGAACAGACCCAACTGTGAATAGCTCTGCAATAAGACCATTGGAGTTATATATGTGGAAATTCTCCTTAAAAATGGCATGACCTTCACACTTACTTCTCCACACTATACAACCATTATACAGCATAAAGAGATTATCTATTAGTATTTTAATAACAATAATTATAATAACCAAGAGAGCTAGTGAATTAAGTCTCTCATCAGCAGTACTATTCAATAGAAACCATTTAAAATAAATTACACTAACTCAGCTCAGCAAAATCAGAGGTTAAATCCAAGTCTTGACTCTGAGTACAGACTGGAAGTGCTACAGGTTCAATACTTCCACTTACAAAGATGCCATTTTACCTCATGAAACTCATCTGTTATTTATGCCAACAAGAATACTAATAAGTTATTGTTGACTTATCTCCCAAAGGTGCTGGGAAGTGAAATAACCATTTGAGAGCTACTTTGAGATCATAAAAGATGACAGATTATTCCAATTTAACATACTTAGTGCTTACTCTGATCTATGTATCTTATTTTATACAAATAAACTCGTACAAATATATAAACTCCTGTCTGTCTTTTATTTATATCTTCAATTGTTTACTACTAAAATATATATGGCATACAGTCTCTTCTCCAGGCAGTGTGGACCTGTGTGACACAGTTAAATAGGACTAGCCAGGCAAACCAAATAAACAGATCTTAATAGCAAGAGCAATCAGTATGTCATGCATGTTTGATTGACACAAAAAGATCAAGAGAATCACTTCTCAAAAAGCATCTCATTTTTTTTCTTTATCAGCTAATGAGTTTTAGCTCAAGTTGAAGAGTTTTATTCAGTATTTGGGTACTAACAGATCAACTAACTATCTACTCAGCTATTGAAAAAGTAACTTAAAAAGATTAAGGTCATTACTTACCAAGGAGAACTACATGTAGCCTTCAGAGGACAGCAAGCTTATACAGTTACATACATCACTTGTCACACAGAACTAATCCAATGAAAATTTTACCAAAACTAAAAATGAAATATTTCAACATGAGATGCACCAAGTGGCATGAACTAAGCATGCACAAAATATTTATAACACATATATAACTCAATTTTATAAAGTAATGCTATCAACATTTTATAATACAACATTTTAGCCATG
The DNA here is from genome assembly GCF_000687285.1 of Phaethon lepturus. Classification (NCBI taxonomy): domain Eukaryota; kingdom Metazoa; phylum Chordata; class Aves; order Phaethontiformes; family Phaethontidae; genus Phaethon; species Phaethon lepturus. The sequence continues at coordinate 8,215 of NW_010515516.1, forward strand.
TAGAATAAGACAAAACTGTTGGACCCTTTTGCGGTACAGACTGCACTGAACATTTTCTGTGTCTGTGCAGACCAGATTTTTTTTTTTTTATAATTATTTTTTCAACACTTTTGGCCACTTCCAGGGACAACTTCACCCTTCTGCTAAGCAACAACAAAATTCTGGTGTCTGGAAGGTATCCTAGTGAAGATGACCATTTCATGCAGGCTATGTAGCCTCAGGACTCATTAAACTAAAAGCTACTGCACATTGCCTGCTCCAGGTTAACTCACCACATGCATGATCTTCTGCAGGTCAACCTAGAGTAAACATCAGGCAGTTCAGGGATGGTTATCTCTCACTGAAAGGTAACTGTCCTGTGCCCCACATAAGGAGAAGAAGAGGCAAACCAGCATTCACCTCACAGCACTGACAGGTGGTGACTCAACTTTTGCTCTATCTTGTTTTGTTTCACTAAATGCTGCAACACACAGGGTAGGCCAACCTTCCTTAAGTTTTTAGCAATTAGCAAGATGACAGTCAATCCCAAAAGTTCCTCCAAATGACCTCCAAGCACAGATAAAGAAATGAAGAGTGAAGTCTTATCTGTGGAAAGGTTTGCTAATCACAACCGAGAAACAAAACAACAAACCCAAAACATTCTCAAAAGCTATCACCTGGATCACAAGTCATGACAAAGAGCTTGAACTTGGTTAAAAAATTCCAGACAACCTGTTGATAAACAGAAGAAATATGAAGTGAAAGTACTCAGCATGCAACAAGTAAAAAACAACTCTTGCTTCTTGTACTCTGAACAGCTCAAAAAAACCTATTCTGTATATAACCAAGAGCAAATATCTATTCAGGAAGGACTAGAAATTAAAGATATGAGACTTTTCTCTCTCCTTTTTATATTGGCATACTGGATTTTCTATATATCTGAGGCAGAGGAGACTCCTCCATGCAAAGGCCATGAGGGTAGGGACTGCATCTGTTCAGGTACATCCTTCTCCAAGCAGTAATGGTGAAGCAGCACCATAGTTTAGCAGTGTTGACAGCACTACAGTGTCAGTAGCTAAGTAATGTAGAGAGAGAAAATACTTTTGTGGCATCTGTTAATGAAGGAGAACAGAAAATGCTAGTATCTTTACATCTGCTCTGAGTTACTCTGACAACTGTGATCAGAAGTATCAGCGGCACAAAGCTAAATTAAATTAATGGTCAAAAATAGAGAGTCAGGAAGTTTCTGTATGTTTTCCTCCACCAGAGGTCATTGATTAGTAAAAACATACTGGAATATATAATACCTGTATTTTTTATTATTTCTATTTTTGTTTGCCTCAATTTGCATGCACACACATAGTATTTCATACTTTGCATAAGGACAAACCCTTAACAGTGAAGAGAAAGACAGCTGTTGCACAGAAGAATCACAGAATCACAGAAACACTAG
>NW_010515517.1:0-39746 GCF_000687285.1 Phaethon lepturus
CGGAGCCCCGGGCCGGGCGTGACAGCCCTCCAGCATCGCCCGTAGCCTGGCGAGAAGGAGTGCTCAGGCGGCGTGAAGCTGAGGCGTTTCGGTCGTCGTTAACGGGAGCAATAACTTAAGAAAATTCATTGAAGAACACCTTTGGGTAACATTACTGCTAATTATTTAATTGCAAGAATCCCTATGGGGGAAATTATGTTAATTATAAAGTAATAAAACCACTTGTTCTAAAGCACTTAATTCAGCAAAATTTAGTCTTTTCACCAGAACAGCTCTTATGTTATTTGCTGGAAGAAACAACGGGAGCGGCTGTGGACTCATCCTGCCTGCGCTCAGAGCCCGTGGGAGCTGTCGCTCGCACCGTGTGTGTGGGCAGGCTGCATGTGGGGCTCTCACCTTCCTCACCGGTGTGACAAGCGCAGTGGCCGCTGAAACAGGAGCAGAATTCGCTGTGCAAAAGCACTTTTATAATAGACATAATGCAGATCAATGCAAACGTTGTGGTTGCCAACTTTTATCACGCACAAGCAACGTGAAAACGCATCCATTACCTGCCAGGAATGTTGTAGCTGAACCCAGCTTTGAGAGGTGGCCTTTTGCAACCCAGCTCTCTCCACTGACGGCACTCTTCCCTATGGAGACGCTTCTGTAGCATACTTTGTTCTATACATGCCCAAGAGCCAGCTGGGCAACCCTTTAATTGCCCTTATAACCTGGGATATTAAATGGCGTTCCCATTAACAAATACAAATGCTGTGCTCCCCAGCTCTTCAGGAGGCCACAAACTCTGGCTCTTTGTGTTCTTCTGAGGATTGCCACCATTGACCCTGTCAGCCTGTCACTGAGCGACTGGACTCGCCCTGTCAGAGCTGCTGAAACATCTTTCTGCCATTTGTAAATACTGGCATAAACCTTCTGTTAACAGGTTCTTGAACTCAGCTTGGTGGAGGGCAGCTTTGAGGAAGAAGTGTGCAATTTGCCTTTTTTTTTTTATCACAGGGAAATGGCTTCAACAGCCAGATTTCCATTCTCATACATGGCGTATCATCTTAACCGATGCTGTATGTGGTCACTGCAGGTTTTTCTCTTTCCTTTATCTAAATCTGTGTCATCTCTCTCCCCGCACATGAGCGTGTCATCCCACCCCCACGGCGTACATTGCCTTCTCCCAGCCGTCCCAGCGAGGGCTCTGTGGCTATAAACACCAGCAAAACCAGAAAACGATCTCTCTTGATTCATAAACTTTTGTTCTTGAAAGAGAGGAGTGTGAGGCTTAACTTGTAAACATTTCTGCGAGCAGTTCCTCTTGAAGCGAGACAGGAGTTCAAATGCAGCCTACAATGCGATTTTTGATGCTTTTAAAATCAACATCATTTGGTTTAGCTCTGATATTGCTTTGCTTGGGAGGTAATTGCGAGGGGTGAAAGTAACAGTGCGCTTCCCACCGATGCAAACGCAGCTGCTGATAACTGCTAATAAAATAATAGGTTAATTGAAATAAGCGTTGGAGTATCATTTCTAGAAAGGAAGAATAATGTTGTAAGAGAGGTAAGAATAAAGCAGCTTCAAAAACATATATCAGAAATGTGGCAGAGAAGAAAAACTCCTTATATTTTAAAATAAGGGGGGATTTTTTGGCTGTTGCTTTTTTGTACTGAGAAAATGAAAATTCTTCAAGTCCATGCATGAATAAACAAGTACAGCTGGGCAGCCTAATACATAATTTATACTGATCGGTCACTGCAGATTTAACTGAATAAAGCCAAAATGAACACTAATTGTTTTGACAAACTAAAATAGTGTATGAGATGGTTTATTGTGAAGCTTGCTGGTTACTGTCCTTATCTCAGTGGCTATTGTCAGGACTGATTTCTGCATGAGAGGCAGAAAAAGACGAAACAAATTAGGACAATATTAAGAATATCTTGTTGAAGATAAAGCATTTTAATTGCTTAACATACAAGCAGAAAATAGAAAGAACTGTCTTCAGGACAGAGGGGAGAATTGGCACAGTGAAGCGTGGGACATATCCTGATTCACGGAGCGAGGCATAATAGCTGAGATAACGTGCGGTACCTTGTCAGCTGAAGGCTAAACCTGAAAGTAGATTTTTTTTTTAGATCACTTTTGAAATACGGCAGGAATAACTTTGATTGCCTTTGGACACTTGTCTTCTGAAGGGGAACATCCAAAAACATGTCAGTGGATTTCTGGAGAGTCATGTATGTAGGCTGGTTAATCCAAGAAGCTGCACAATTCCACTCTGGTTGTGGTACATGCAAAGTGAAAGAACGGGTGGGCCTTTACTTGGCTTCTCCAGATCCTCTAATTTAGTTGGATGGCTAAATAAGAGCCGTTTAAAATTTTATGCAGAAATTAAGTAAGAGGCAGATGAGGGTAATAACAATAATATTCACAGGGATCCCTAAGCACGACTTCTGCATGGACTCCTTCGTGGGACAGTGAGCTGCTTCTTCCTAAAAGTCCTCTGTGGTGGCCTAACCCTGCCACCTCTCCCTCCTGTCCCTCCTCCAAGGACCAGCAGCTCCACTTGGCTCCCGTCCTCACTTTTCTAATGACCTATGGATTTGCCAAATCTCAGATCATCACCGTGTTGGCTGTGATTAAGTTTTAGGATGTGGCTATAAAATCAAGAGTTGGGCTTGAATGTTGTTGGAGTTGGAGTATGGTTGGTCCCAGGGCTTTAATCTGGACCATTCTGTGCCTGGAAGTGGCCAAGTGGGTGGAAGCTGGACGTGGATCTTCCCCACGCTCGCGGCTGGGATTTTCCCTTGGATCTGGGGCCATTGCTAAACCTAGCTTCTGAAACCGTATTTGGCCAATGACGAGATACTTCTTTTATAAGAGCTCTCTGCGTCAGGGTAATCCAACACCTCTGTAGCAGCTTTCTTAGGGTTATCTGTAAATTATTCTATAAAGTGTGAGTTCATCCAATGAAGACGCCAAATTCATGAGAGCTTCACCTCTGAGGACTTATTTGTGGTCTGTTGAGATACGGGCTAAATTACGGTGGGAGGGTCAGGGCAGTGTCACAGCTCTCGTTCAGGCTGACCCCTCTGTGGATTCAGTTTCCAGTAAAATCAATAGAAATAATTTGAATTTTTTTTTTTTTTTACAAAGCGATTTTTGTTCTGACATAGCTTGAGCAGGATATTGGGCGCACCGGGTACCCCTAACCACCAAGTTGTGTCTGTACTTTCGTGGCCTTTGCGTCAGCTGATGTGCAGTTGGGGTGTGAAGTAGTCATTTGGCTGCAAAGCTGAAGGTTTTTAATTTAGTATCACCTTAGGTATAGTTCGTTGTTTTTGTTCTGTGCAGTGAATGACAGTGTTATTCCATTACCTACTCTGCTTGCTGTTATTTCCAGGATCTATTTTTTGATTAGTGAGCAGGTTACATGCAACAGTGCCTTATTTTCCAAGAGATGTCCCCAACTTCTGTGCACGATTAAACATGGGTATCAGAACCGCTTAGTTAGTCCCAGTCCCATCAAATCAGTTGGCCTTGAGTCTCCTCGTTAGTTAACATCTGAGAAAGAAGGAGCTCAGCTTGACTCCCCCTCCAAATCCTGTCTGAATTAACTCCATTTTGCATTTGTAGAAACGAGTGCAGAACAGGACCCGCTGGGTAGTTTGCTGAGGAGCCTTCTGCTGGTCTCCTTCAGGTAATTCATTTTTTTTCTCTAGTCTTTCCTTCCACCAGTATTTCAGGTGGTACCGAGTGCTGGGGGGGCACCAAGGAGGAGCCGTGGTGGGGATGGGCCATCTGCAGCCCACTACTCTGGGGAAGCTGGGACCACTTGTGATTTCACACACAAGCAGCACTAATCTACAATAAATCTTATAAAATCAATAAAAATATGGAAAGTATATCATTTTTAAAGAAAAAACACATGAGACATGGCCATTAAGGGCACAGCCACTCTAATACCTGTGTCTGGTTGAAACTGCAATTAAAAACATTCCAATAATAAATCTACTTTCAGTCTCGTTTAATGCTTTTAACTTTCTTGAAAGTTCAAGCTGGTATCCCAAAAATGTGCCAGGACTTTCACAATGTATTTTATAGACTCATAAATAAATATGGCAATTAATCTAAGCTATATTTCTTTCATATTTGATGACAATTTATTATGACACTCACTCATTCAGTGCACAAAAACTCTAATGCACTTAAAATCGGATTTCAAACCAAACGTTTTATGGGAAAATATAGTATTGATCATCCATTTAAAGATATCATGTGATGATTCATAACCTGCTATAAAAAGGATCTTATGAGGACATTCAGAATGAGTTTTGTGGACCATTCTCGCCACAAAATCCAGCGTATGAGACATACAGTTCTCCGTGATGTTTTATAGTTCTGTTTGGAGTTTCCACCTCTAATGTTATTGTGGTTTAGAATGGATAGCAGCTTTAATATAAAACATTTTGCATATCTAAACAAAAATCAAATAGATAGAGACTAATTTGTTAAACGTATATTATCACTTTTTGTCCATTTATACAAATTCATGCATAAAATTTATTCCATTCAGGGAAAATTTCCACAATTTGGGATATGTTAACTGGGTGGTTTCTGCAATAGGCATCTGCTACTGTGTCTTTTAATAAAACGTGACCCTGGAGTCATATGGCTTCACCTACTGCTCACTGCTGGTTTTGTGATGCACCCTCTGCCGCGCTGCTCGGGAAGCCGCACCGGCTTTTGCTTTGACCCGCCCGCAGCACTGACGGCCCGCGCCGCTCGGGAAGCCGCACCGGCTTGTGCTTTGACACGCCAGCAGCAGTGACGTGCGTTCTGCTGTCCTGGTCGCATGGTGCCTCGCTGGAAGTGGTCTCAAAGCTGAAAATCCCTCGAAAATACATCCTGAAAATGCAGGCTCCTGGGGTGATTTATTTAAACTTGGGACTGGGTGCAGAAGGAAGGAAGGGGATTGCGGCACGGTATACATTGTGTAGGGGTTCACGTCCGGGCTGCACAGGACGGGCATCTCGAGTCCTTCACCGTCAGCCTGCTGACACTTTTCGGTGGCAGCGCTGCTTTGGTTTCCCCCATGTGGGTCGGCTCTCGGAGCCCGGCTGGCGCTGGTGCGCAGCCACGCTGGTGACACGCACAGGTTCCGTGCAGAGGGAGGGTGAGGAGGAAGGTAGAAATGGGAAATGTCTTTTCCTGCCTTTGTACATCTTCAGTGTCTGCATTTGTGGCCTTGACTGGTCTCTTCTTCCTCCTGACTCTGCCTGCTCTCTGCCTGCCCGCTGCCTCGCTCAGTTCCCGTGAGGGTCCGTGGGGTGGCTCTGGGCCGCAGTGGGGTGAGCAGAGCGGCCCCCTCTGCCAGCGAGCCCCCCCAGCCTCTAGCCCTACCTGGGACAGATGTCCTGCAAGTGCCTGGGGTTTTGCAGCCATTGAAAATAGCTGAGTTCTCATCTCATTCTCTGAGATTCTTAACGTAATGACGTTTTCCTGTTTGAGCAGCCCATAGTTGTTGCCAGCCTAATTATTTTCTGGATCTTTCCTTAATGCCATAGGCTTTGGGTGGTGACACCAATGCTTGGAGAGACAGCAGAAGGAAATAAGTAGTGAAGGCTAAAGCACTTGGTTAAAGAAGAGTCTCATTTATAAATCAATTTTAATAACATATTTAAAAGCTCTCACATTTGCCTTTAATGTGTTTCCATTTCCCTCTTGCTCATTAATATTTAAGATATTTTTCTTTACTGATCTTCTTTCTATTGTGTCCTTTCTAACTTTTCTTTCTCTCTTTAATCTGCAAACAGTGAGTTTTTGAGAAATGCATAATCCATGAGAAATCCAGATAATTCGATACAGGAAAAACCTTCAATCCCATGAAAGAAATTTCAGAGGAGTTGAATAATTGTTTAAAAGTTATTCCAAACAGTTTAACTCATACAAAGGGATATGTTTTCACTGATGGACTTTCAAAAAAGGAGGAGGCCCTATTATTTATGCTAGTAAGTAATAATCAGCAATGAACTCTTTAAAAAAACCAAAACTGTGGATAACATTTTCCAGCAAGCCTGTTGTGGAGGTGGCTTCATTCCACGGGTGATTTAAGGGTGCGAAGTCTGCTGAAAGTCCATTGAATTTGCATGGCAGGGGCCTGCTTTACTTTTGAAAATGGGATTTGGGGTCCTTGGTTGTACACACCTCTCAGGTGGAGATCATCTCTTCAAATTTGGTGCTGGTAAAGAAAAAAAAAAGGAGAGAACCTAAGGAGGAGCGTCAGTAACTGGTCTCCCAAATGGGGCTGAGTACGAACTTCAGACATATGCTTTGGAGCATTCATCACATTTTATAAATCAAGTGGATTTTATAAATAGCATTAAAATGCAGCTGGGATGTGGGTGATTGCAGCCACAGGTGGGTCTAGGAGCCAGCCCGGCTCCCTGCCAGTTTAATTGGAGATTGCCCACTGGTGAGAACTATTGCAGCTCCATTTAGGATGGGGGAAGAGCTGTTCTGTTAAGGCCTCAGTTGAGTGGATTTATTGCAGCTGGAGTGGGGCTGTGGGTTAGGGTGCAGTGTGGCTGGTGGCACAGGCCATGTGGCTGCAGGACCAGGACTGCCTGAGGTGGGTAAGAAATGTGGTGGTGTCCCCACTCGCGCTTGTGTCTTCTAGTGGTGTTTGTGCTGGGCCTGGGGGAGTGCCCTGGGAGAGGCAGCGCTTGCCAAGGGTCTTCCTGGGGAGACGGGTGGGCAACTGGGCTGCAAAGCTGGGAGCTGGTTTCCCAAGGCTGCAGAATAACTCAATAGTAGCGGCAGGAGTTACCTCCCTCCTTGGTCAAGGCACAGAGCAGTGTGTAGCTGGAGTAGCGTATTGTCTTGGAGGAGATACCGGAGCTAAGTTTAACTTGTAAATTCTCTAGAGACAATGGGGAAACCTCCCAGAAAACTCATTTATGTGGGGAGGCTCTATGGGCGGTGAAATGACATGCTTTATTGTGGAACAGCATAACAGCTGCTCATCAGAGCTGCTGGAAAGGACTTTAGACACTTAACAATATCAGTTTGATTTTTCTGTTATAATTTTATTACTTTAGTTGTTAATTTACTGTGCCTGGAAAAAGTTAATCCTCTTCTTCGCTTGTGCCGAGTTTTATAGTTATATATATACACACACATATTACTCTCAGTCCATTATTCATCTATGAATTCTTCATGATTTGTAAATAGGTGATGAAGCAGAGAATACCAAAATGTAACAAAGATGGAATGGGGATCTGCGATGTTTATTATTCTCAAGGAAGAGGTTAATATAAAGATGTTGCTGTCTGATGTTTTAACATCTACTGGGAAAGCGCTGGAGCTACCATGGCTAGCTTGTATGTTTTTTTCTTCCCCTCTTTGTAAAATATGTACCACTTTTTTGGGGGTGTGTGGGTTTAATACCAGAGATCTCTACTGGTGGTAGTAGTGGAGGAGACATTTGAATATATTTCAGGAGCCGTTGTTGAGAGTGAATGATGAGTTAGTTGTACCAGCTACTGACGCAGCCGGGGGTGAGCCTGCCCGTGTGCCTCGCTGGGCTGGCCTGGGAGGTGCTGCTTCTCCAAAGTCTCAACTGCGTGTAACAGCACAGGCTCCCACAAGGCTGAGCCCTAAATGATGGACAAAGGCTTGTTCCTCTGCTCAGTTCGTGCCTCCTGAATCCGCTCCTGGTGCCTCTTTGATTATGCAGAGCTAGAAAAAGCCTGAGTAAATATGCAGTGAGCAGTCGGCAGCGTTGGACTAGCCTTGCTGTGAGGCCCTCGCAGGCTTGCTTGTGCTCCTCATCCCGTTCTGTGTAGTTTTACTCTTAAAATTGCTTAATAGAACTGTTGTCCCATAGATTATTTAGGCTAAACAGAAAAGCATGGCTAAGACACTTATTCAATCTCCTTCCATTGCGCATAGCCCAACTGTTACGGGGTTTCACTGCAGGAATAACCGATTGCCCCCCTTAGGTGGGGTGCTGGGGAGGGACTGAGCCGGCGGGGCCGCGCAGTGGCCTCTGTGGGGCCCCAGGCGTCGCGGCTGTGGGCACAGGTGGGAAACAGCCCCATCGCATCTGCCCCCACAGCCCTGGCCCGGCGGCTTCTGCTCACAAACACTGGGGGGGTGGGGGGTGTGTGTGCTGTGTGGCTCGCCCTGGAAAGAGGGTCACTGGTCTGGGGGCTCTCCAGTTTGGGCTGGCTAGCACCATGACCACAGTGGCCACCTCTTGTCAGCTCAGTGCCTTTGGTTTTGTCATGTGTGACAAATAAGTGCTAGGCAGTAGCAAGTGAACTTAAATATGTACCATGATATGGATATTGTTTTGTTTAATAGATATTAAATTAATTCCTGTCTGAATGACTAAATGCCACATACAGACTGTACACAACCAGCCTCTCTAGTATTAATTGTGAAAACTTTTAAAAAAAAAAAAACCAAAACCAAACATACTGTTTGTAGATATAGTGAGTGAACCCTGCAGGGAATGGTTCAAACTGGCGTGGGAAGAATGTCCCTATGGGGCCAAAGGATGGTCATCTTTTTAATTTTTTTAATTTATTTTTTTAAGACAGCATCAGTTTAGTCTGCTCTTTTGCTCCTTTTGCTGTTAAGTTGTCCCATATTTGTTCTTCCAGCCTAATCTGTGTGGTGTAGCGATGAAGCAGAGCTGTGTTGTTAGAGCTGTGAGAATGAGGGGTAACAGTGAGGATTGTCTGGAAGATCTTTGATACCAAAGAGATGCAGGAAATGAAAAAACAAAAACAAAAAAAAACCCACCCCCAAAACAAACAGTATAATGAGTAAATCTGGTTTATGAAGTAAAGTACAGTGTTACACTTGTGTTTTCTTAAAGCTCCAGTAGTGGAAATCTCTTTGCTATGTCGCAGTCGAAGGCCATGTGATCCAGTGTCATGAGTAGCCAAGGTCCGGGGCAGCGTGCCGTCTCGTAACAGCAGAGCTGACTGCGATTTGCATCAATGAGAGACGCTGTTAGGTCAATTTAAAACTAGAGCCTTAAAGTCAGTGTAATTATGCAAATGTTGCCCTTGCTATTAGCACTTTTGCCCTGATAGCTTTAGCATATATTTTACAAATGAGGTTACTGTCACATTTCATTATGCTGTTTGCTGACCCATTGCTTTGGAGATGCTCTCTGGTATCGGCCGTGCCTGCCACTGCGGTGTGTGTGCTTTCCCATGGACTGAGTGACACAGCCCAGCAGAGACCCACCTCTGCCTGTGCTTGATGTGATGTTTTTGAAGAGTTCTGTTTGCGTTCAATGCAAGTGATGACCGCCCCAAAATGTTTTTTTTTCTCCTCTCCTGAGTATTTCCCTGCAAATGTTACCTGTTCTCACTAAACTCCAGTCAGTCTAGTTTCTTTTCAGAGTCTTCAAAAAAAGGCCTTGATACCTTTAATTAGTAAACCAGAAAACAAGGAGTGTTTTGGGAAAGGCAGAGGGAAGCAGAGCAGGTGACTGAGATTCATTGGCTTAGCATTAGCCTAAAACTGCTTCCATTAATTGAAAGCTTTACCATTAACTCAGTGGTGGGGTGTGTGGCTATTAAATAGAGTTTGTAAAAATCCCCCTGGGTTTTCATGCAGTGCAGTGGAACAGGCCTTTTGGAGAAAGACCAAAAAAAGAAAAGCCCAAACCAGTCCATGCATGATGAGAATTATTAATACCTAACAAAAAAGAAAAATACTTGACAGCAAAAATCACTTGCAAAGTCTCTGTGTATTTTGAGGTTATGCAAGAACAGATTATAATGTTTAGACCCAGAAAAATAAAATCTGGGAGCTCTTTTTATTGGATGCCCCTCTTAGTCTTGCAAGCTTCTCCCTGCTCTGTGTGACGGCCACTGATGTTGGAATTGAGGCGTGCCACAGGGCGAGCAGGGCATCCAGCTTCCTGCAGTGAGATAGAAACCTTCCTTGGAGAAGGCTCAGGCTCAAGTTTTGCTGGTTTAGGGATTTTTCTAGAGAGCCTTTCCTGGGATAGATGATGGTAAATCTTTAAGGAGCGAGCATGCAGGGAGGCTGGCTTCTGCCTTCCCAGGGCCAACTGCTCATTGCTCCCTACGTGGGTCTGAGCAACATGCTGCTCACCACAAGCTGCTTTCCTCTAGTTTGGTCTTTTGCTCTTCTTTTCCATTTACTTGGTGGAATTGATCCTCTCGGAGGCTTTCTGCTGACATCAGTGGTGTTGTAAGGAGGGGAGACATGGTGAAGCTTCAAGTCTCATTCATAAACAAGTTTGACACAGCAGAACCTGTTCAGGACTGCAGTGCTTTCACTGGGGCTGCCTCTAGGTGTTTTTTTTTCCCTTAAGGAGATCCTGATTCAACTAATGCAATTTTAATCTTAAACTCTTGTAAACCCTCTGTGTGTACTCAGCATCAGCCCGACTCGGGTTCGTTTGCTATCGGACTTTAACAAGAGTTAATCAGTTTAAATGCATCTGCAGTTGGGTTTTGCATCAGTTCAGTGAGGTCAATTTAAAATTGATTTCCTAAAGCTATTGCAGGGCTTCTTATATCGATGGGTCAAAGAATTATTGAATGCCAACTTAGTAACAATCCTGTTTGCATTGCAGTGTCTTCATTGCTACGTCAGTGCCTGAGCACTTCAGGAGCCCCCACTTGAGTTCGTAAATCAGAAGGGAGAAATGAAGAAAAGTGGAGAGTGATGTGAGTAACAGTCCGTTTCATGAATCCAGGCCATTGTTGAAAGCACATCAAGCTGTTAGTAGATAAATATTTTTTCTGGAGTCAAGAACAAAAAAGCATGTGACATTTCAATTACCAGTGTTCATATTTAAATGTAAATAAGTGGCTGCTTCACTCTATAATTCAACAAACCTTATAATTATGATCTTATGATATTTTCATAGCACTTGCAGCAACATATGGCACTTCAATAAGCAAACAAGGCAAGAAATGGAATTAAGAATTTCTGTGATGTTTGTTTGTGTATTTGTGACTGTGTTATAACCCATTTGTTTTAAATACCTAATTTCTTAATTTAGCAGTTTTATATAATTGGAATGAATTTACGTGGAATAAAATTGGGCCTTGTGGTTAGGTTACTGCTTATGTCCTTAATCTGATGTAGGAGTTTTCTGCTGGAAAAAAACAACTCCAAGCAACTCGATAATGGAAAAAAGTATTGCCAAAGCTAAATGATCATTAAGGGGTGCATGGGTCAGTGCCTTATTAATGTAAATTATTTTAGCTCCTGCAAATCCTTCTGTTCAGAGCACCGTGCTGATAGAGTTTCAGACTGCGATCTGTGCAAAGGCTATAAAATATTGATTTGACTTGTAATGTTTCTTGATATCTATGACTCAATTCACAAGACCTGTGCAATATCAAGGCCTGAACTGGAGGGAACACTCAGGCCCTGACCCGATTCAGTAGAACGCCTCTTAACTGAATTGTAATAATAATATACAGTAAGGCACATAGCAGCACCTGGGCTTATGGATCAATATGGAAAGTGTAGTGATATTTTATACCAAAAGATTTCATTTCTAATATCTTTCCCCAGCCTTTGACCCCTGTTCTGCTTCATGTACAAGCTATTGTTTTCGATATACTAAAATACAGAGAAGGGAAGTGAAGCTGGGAATTCCCTAGGCAACAACCGTGTTGCGGTGCGAGTCTTGTACAGCACTGTGCTGTTCTCCACCGGCATCCCAGGAAGGCACCATCAGATCTGCCATAGATAACCATTGCTTGGAATTGTCTTGAGTATGTGCTTGGTTTATTGCCTGTGCTGCTGTACGCGGCCCTCACTTCAGTGGTGGAATGCCAGAGCCAGCTGGAACGCAGCAGAAAATGAGCTGGCACTGAAAAAACATCCTCCAGTTTGTGGGGGTGGTTAGTGCTGTTTGGCAAGGGAAAAGCAGCAGTAAGGGCTTATGGAATCATTAAGGTTGGAAAAAAAGACCTCTAAGATCATCAAGTCCCCGACTGTCAATGCTTGCTCTGTACTGGATTGTCCATAGTGGATCTTGGGGAAAATAAGGGGTTAGCTTTTGTGGCAGCAGAGCTGTAGGAAAGCCATCCTGCCACAACACTGCCCACCCTCGCGTCGCGCGGTCTCCGTAAGCGCTGCTGGGCGATACCGCAGCACAGCGAGGCTGGAGGTGTGCGTGCTCCCTCAGCAGGGGTGGCTGCTTGAGCGTGGTTGCAGACTTCTGTTGTTTCTGAGGAGGCTTGTGTTTTTCTGGCCACAGAAGTACTTCCAGAGGTTTTGGGGCTTCTTAACTCTTATGCCCGGTTTGGTGCTGATGGGGAAAGAAATGGTAGTTCAACCGAGTTGTGATTAAATAAAAAGGCAGGGAGGAAATCAAACTGTACCTTAAAAGGGAGTGCAACTGCAATGAGACTTACATCACACAGTGTAAATGATTGGAATGGTATAATAAAATATTCACAGAGCCTCTTGAAGTATATGTTCTGTAATATACATTTTAAAATAGCGTTTGGTGTTATTGGCTGAAAGCAATTTATCATTCACAGTGAATTTTAGATGCAGCTAGGCTCTTGCACTGAGCTAATGCTCAGTTTATTCCTTTTTATACTGTGTATTTTGTAATATCCTCCAGAATTGAATCAACGTTGCTGTTTGAAACTTTGAAACCAATTCATGACTCTGTGGCTCTTGATATTTTATTTTTTTGAGAGAGATGAGAGCTGAGGCTTTGAACAGGTCATTCCCTGCAAAGCACAAGCACTCTCTTATTCTGAAGCACCGGCTCAAGGAAACTGGCTTTGCAGTTGCTGCTGTTTGTGTCAAGGCAGGTGTTGTACACAATATATGAAGTGTAGCGTAAATAATTTAACTAGCCTTTGAACATGGCAATAGCAACATGATAAAGTAACAAAACATAACAGGTTTCCAGCCAAACACATCACTGACTAGTTAGCCCAACTAAAACAAACAGATTTTTTTTTTTTTCCTCAAGTGAAACTGATTTAAATGCAAGGAAAAGGCTGCAGAAAGCTGTGTTTGCAGACTAACAGTACCCTGGTTATTTGCAGCTGCAATAACTTCCCCACTGGCAGCTGAGCTGGGAGGGTGTGCTTGGGGAAGAGTGGGTGCAGTTGCATGCCTGATGAGGGAGTATTACTGGCATCCGTGGCAAAGCCCCTGTTTGATCTGTGGCGTGACGTTTCAGCATGACGATGGCACAGCTCGGGGGCCCTGGAAGATCCCAGGTCAGACTTTCAGCTGGAATCATCCTACTGACCTCAAGGCACTCCAGATCTGCTCATTCACCTGCAAAATTTAAGGATAATATTTTTTCCCAAAATATACAGACGTAATTTTATATCCTTGCCGAGTAATACTGCTCCAGATGAATGAGTTGTGGTTGTGCTGCAGGTTCTCTGGAGTCTATGCTTCCATTTCCGATAGCACACAGAAAGTCAAATTTTAAAAGCCACTCTGTTGCCACACCAAGGATTTTCTTAAATGAAAATCTAATTTCTGAATAAACCGGCAGGACTGGTACTTGGGTGAGTTTGCGCGTGCCTGAGTGGGGAGGCTGATAGCAGCACGCATGCAGAAGCGTTAAGCTCCTTTTCTGATCCGGAAAGGCGAGGAGCAGCCCTTGCAGAGTGGTTCTCTATTGAATTTCTCTTGGTTGAATTGTTGCGAGCTTGCGTCATGTATTATCCTAAAAAAGCCTTAGGCGCAAGATTATCTCTTCTTGCACATCTTATTTTAGGCATCAGCAGCAGCGTGTATGGCAGGCAAATTTACTATTCGAACTATCAATAAAACATAGTTTGTCTGTTAAATTAGTAATTGTGAAAAAAGCTCCCAAGGTTTTACACCCCCACCTCCCTTTTTTTTATTATTACAAAGCCAGTTTTAAATCTTGCCGTAGGTGGAAATGTGCTGTCCTAAGACTGTTGATGCTTAAGGATCTGCAGGGTACCTGGGGGCCTTATTGCTGGCCACTGGTGTCAAGGGAGGTCTAAACTAAAACCTAATAATGAAGAAGTTAAATGTCTTCAAGTGCTATTTTGGGCTTGTTCAATCACAGCTGCCCTTCCTGGGGGGGCAGTTTTCAGCCAGCTGAGGAGCAGTGAGTGTGTGGGGGGGTGGGAGGCACAAAGGTGGCAAGTGATGATGTTTTCATCTGTCTTTTTGTTCACTGTTGTGATGACGGAACTGGGAGCAGCCTTCTGCTGTGCTGGCTTATGCAGTTCTGTGATTAAGGCTGAAACTCCTTTATTATAAAGCTTAATTTCAATATGACTTCCTCTCTCTTTGTTAAAAAAAAGTCAGATCTTTTCAAGCAGTATCTTCTGGGACATTGGGTAAAAATTGGGGAGAGTTTTAAAAATGATGATACTTCAAACATGTTGGCTTTCTTTTTGAAATTTATTTTAATACTTTTGGGCTTATTTTTAACTCCTGGAAAGCTTGGACTAGAAATTTGATTTGTTTTGTTTGGCTGGGCTTGCTGAGAATAAGGATGTCTGGGTGTATTTTGGATGGAAAGATGAGGATTAAAGACCTGTTTTGGTGTGTAAAAATTATTGTTTATAATCCAAATGGTTAGAAGGGGAAATGGAGTTGTTTCTGGCTCAGTTTGCTCGAGCCAAATGAGCTGAGGGAGAAGGAAGTGTGCAGGAGGGGCACCTGGGAAGGAAAATGAGGCATAGAAGGGCTGTAGAGGAGGTGGTTCAGGAATGGTGTCGTTGAAACCTGGACCTTGGGAAGGCGTAAGGCTGGTATGTCACTCTCCTTCATGTATGTATCATTTGATTATGTGTTCTTTGTTAAAACTGCCGGCTGCGAAGCACAGCAGAAACAAACAGTACAGCAGTATGTAGGTGTAAACCAAGAGATGGCACCAAGGTCTGCTCGTCTAGCACAGCTGTACCTCAGGCTCAGTTCAGCAATGAAGGTCTTGGAATCCCATTGCAGTCATCGGCCTCCTGGGAGTGCATTAAAACTCGGTGTGGCAGGTTTGCATAGTAATCTTCAGACTAATACTTAGAAGAATGGTATTTGCAGTAGGATGAGTAGCTGGTGCCCTACATTACTGACATCCAGCATGAACCCCAGCTGTGGGCATGGTTATTTTAGAATACAGCCGATGACTTTTTCTTAGCTTGCTGCGGTTAGACTACTATAAGCCTTTGAGGGAATGATTGCTTTTCATCAACAGGTGTGTTTTGGATAATTGGAAGAGTACAAGTACTCTTACTCATGACAATTCCAGGTCTAATCAGATGCACATCTTGGGTAGCAGGCACACACATTTGTTGCGAATGCATCTTTTTGGCATTATCTCCTCTGTAGTACAATGCATTGGAAACACAGAGGAGAATGACCTCACCGGACTAGGGACGAGTGATTCTTTAACGCTTCTCGCTGCTGTAAATGCTGGGAGAGGATTGTGGTTTCGGTGGAGTTTAAACGTAAGAAGTGAGATAAGTGAATATGGCAACCACTGGATGGAGGCATGCAGAGTAACCCCAAGAAAGTGGAGTTGATCCTTCAGTTTGGTGGCTCCCCAGTGCAAGGTGTTACACGGTGGTAGGTTCAGACAGACCCTGGCTTGTTGGCTGTGCTGTTTTCAGTAGCTGTCGGTGGGAATGAGGGCAACGGGATCAAGCAGCTAAACCTCACCAGGTACTTGGGAGAAGCTCTTCTACCTTTTGCTTGGCCAGCATGGCCTTGTTATAACTAGTCCCACAGGCCTTGGCCAATATTCAGTTGACTTTCTGCTACAGAGGAAACTTCAGGCATCGTATTGATTTGGCCCAAGATATTTTATGTGTATTTATTTGCCAGTAAAGATGTACAGAAATACTAGTGCTCTGTTTTAATACAAACTCAGCTGTTTGCTGATCAGCAGTGACTATTTAAATTGACCCAACTACCTCACCCTGGCTGGAGATCAAGGGATCAGCACTTAATTTCATTCCTTGAATAAAGATTTTTTATATATATCTATATAAATATATATATCTCCACATGGAAATATCAGAACATGAAAGGTTAAATCAATATGGAGTTTTACATTGCTTAAAGGGCATTTGCATCAAAGCAGCCATGAATGCAATTCACTTGTTTAATGAATTTTTTATGCTTATTTAATGAATTTCACAAAGGTTTGGTGTTTTTCATAAAATGGATAAGGACTTCCAGTTTTATGAAATAATAAAAATGGAACTGAAGTTATGAAATGAGCAATCTCATTAGTTAGGCATGATATATTCATATGAAAGTGTACATGTTTCTGAATTATTGCAAGTAGCTCTATTGCTCGAACTGTAACTTATTATAATAGTACTGCAAATATGCCTTTAGTTAAGATATCAGAAAGTGACAGAAAGAAATTAGATTTTGATTGGTAATCATGATTTAATTAATACTTACTGTATTTAGCATACTATGGATGTGTTCGTTCTTTTGAAAGTGGATGCTTGTATTCTTCATTGGTAGATAGTTAGTGAAATGCAGTGCTATTCCTAGTCCCTTTTTGCCAGAGTTCTAGCTTAATTTTGTGTTTGCAGAGCTTTACCCTCTGTTTTATTATCCTGATGAACAGAGGAAAATATTACAATGGTGTGCCAGTAGTAAGAACGTGCCTTATGTTGCACGTTGGTGCTTCTGTAATCTAATGTACTTTTGGAACTGCTTCATCTTGCTAAAAAGTTCTTCCAACTTGATGACTCTTCAGGAGTGAGAGGAGATTGTGTGAGCATCTCTTACTGAAATAAAACTTGTCTGGGTGACTACCCGTTGCAGTGTTGCTCGCTGGTGGGACATTGTGCTCTCCTCCAGCAGGAACAGCAGCAGGGCTGCTACTTGCCCTCGTGTTTGGAAAGGACAAAGGGATGTAGTTGTTGTCGTCTTAAGTTGTGTTTTTGAAAGCTGCTGTCCTGATTTTAGGCACATGGTGTTACCTTTGAGTTCAGTGGGTTTGCTTGTGGGAACCAAACTACAGGCCTGCTCCAAGGTGATGCTATGTGCTGACTGACTCCTCTGACATCTGTGTGTCCCCAGGCTCCCTGGCTGGCTGGGTCCCACCACACCAGTTAGGAGATGTACCCCAGTTCCATTCACCAACCTGGGTATTTGCATTATGCTATGGTTATGGATGGTACCTGAATGCATTTCCTTCATCCCTTCCCTCTGCCTCGTGGTTAATTACAGCCAAACCTTTCCCTTTCCTTTCTGGCATTTTGGAATGACTTGGTGCCCTATCCAAAACAGCCTTTACAACGTGCCATAACCAGAGCACTATAACTACACTCGGTGAAGGAGCTCCAAGTACGGCAAAGGAATGCCCCTGCCCAGCTCTGCTGGTTGACAGCCCTCATACTCTGCCAAGGCAGCAGGCAAAAATATTGCAGTAGTAAGAGATAAAGTGGGACTTTCAAAACTGATAGTCTTGTCTTATTAGACATTGTGCTGGTTGTGGCTGGGATGGAGTTAACTTCTTCACCGTAGCTAGTGTGGGGCTCTGTTTGGCATTGGTGCTGGAAACGGTGCTGGTAACACAGGGATGTTTTTGTCACTGCTGAGCAGTGCTGACACAGTCAGGGCCTTTTCTGCTTCTCACCCCACCCCACCTGTGAGCAGGCTGGGGGTGCTCCAGAAGCTGGGAGGGGACACAGCGGGGACCCCGGCTGCCCAAAGGGATACCCCATACCGTATGGCATCATGCGCGGCATATAAACTGGGGGAAGAAAGAGAAAGGGGAAGGGGGGACATTTGGAGAGATGGTGTTTGTCTTCCCACGTAACAGCTATGTGTGATGGAGCCCTGCTGTCCTGGAGATGGCTGAACATCCGCCTGCCGACGGGACGTGGCGAATGAATCCCTTGTTTTGCTTTGCTTGTGTGTGCAGCTTTTGCTTTACCTATTGAACTGCCTCTATCTTAACCCGCAAGTTTTTTCACTTTTACTCTTCCAATTCTCTCCCCCATCCCACCAGGGGGGAGTGAGCGAGTGGCTGTGTGGGGCTTAGTTTCCAGCTGGGGTTAAACCATGACACACATCCTCTGTGCTATACTCGTAAGTAATCCTGTTAAATATATGCATTAAGACACAACAAGGTAGGGCAACAACATAGGATAATGGTCCGACATCAGTGGTTATTAGAGGAAAAGGAGAAATGAAAGGCCTTTTCACCTATGAAGTGTCGTTATCCCACTCTTTGGCATGCTTTGAAGCCTTCTTGTGATGGTGCAATTAGCCAAATAAGACACTTAAAGAAAAAAAGCAGCATTTACACCTGCTGCTGCTTTATCACCTCCTGCATAAGCGTGGTGGTGACCTGGTGCTGTGCGTGTGCCGCAGCGGGGCTGTTGGGAGCGTTGCAGGTCCCCAGACCGCTTGATGTTGGCAGCCTGTGCTGCTGTGTCTGTTACTGGGACAACTTGTCTGGTCCGGATGCAGGATGATTTATGCACAATGCAGTTTTTTCTCTGTTGTGCCTCAGCCATGTAAATATTGGTATATTTATTCTTACAAATCAAATTCAACATAGGTCTCTTGCACCTTGAGGCCGTAAAGAACTGGCTGGGGCTCTGCGTGCACGCACACCAATAATGCCAGCCCACAGAGGGGGTACGTCTAATCCAACATCTTCCAGCTGGGGAGGCTGCTGGGCCACCCAGAGCATGGAGAGTCCCGTCTTCTCCCTTCACAGACTCTGTCCTTGCAAACTGGAGAAGAAACGGTGTGTTGCTGTTGAAGATGGAAGCGTGGCAGGGTTAGGTGGCTTTTCGCTGTATCGTGCAGCAAATCTCCCCTTGAGCCGGGGTGGGTACCGATGACTGCTGAGGCCATGGCAGGGCTTGACTGCTCTGGGTTTCGTGAGGCTCGGGGCCCTCCTGGAGCTTAGCCAGCCTAATTACAGTGCACCTATTGTGGGCAACCGTACCTGAGAGTTTCATAGTGTTGCACCAGATTTAATAACTAGCTGGTATTTAATTTGTGGTGTGAAATAACATCTCTTATTATATCTAACATAAATATTTACTTGATAGATTCAACAAAAAAAAAACCCAAATGCTTTTTTGCCTTCAAAGCCTATCAATTTCTCATCTGCGGCTGACAAAGAAAGCTTTGAGTGCTTAAATTCATTTCGAGAAATTAAATTACAATTTTCAACACTAAAGCTTCTGTGATTCCAGACACTTTTCCTTTCCTTTTATTGTGTTTGACAGCAACTAGACTCTCGAGGTAAGTGGTAGAGTATAGTCCTATGTAAATGTAAAGCATAAAATGAAAACTGGGGGGGAAGAAAAACATTTAAGGTAGGAAATTAGAACAGTTATTGAGTTCCACACTATGGTTAATGAGTGTGCAGAAAGAAAACATCTTCTTGGCCTAGTGAGCTGGAGCATTACAACTGTTGCAACACTTCTTCTGTTTTTAGAAGGAAATAAGTAATAACCTCGACACATGGGAAGTCTTCAGTTTGCATTTTTTAATGCCTCAGGGGAGTGCAGTGTTTCTGGTTTAGAATCTGTTAAAATTTTCTTTAAAAGGCAGGTTTTGTTCTGAAACCAAAACAAAAATTAACATATTAAGCATATCTGTAGGTCAAGAGTGTATGGGAGAGGGCTTGGCTGCTTTACCAGGACATGGCTTTTTCAGAATTGCTCATCTGAGGTTATAGACTGTGAAGGGAAGACTGAAAATTACTGTCCCTTACTGAAATAGATTCAGCGTATCTGGGACTTATGCTGTGTTGCCCTGGGTGTAATTAAAAGCAGGCTGTAATCAGGCAGGAGGGCTGTGCACAGGCTCTGAGTTTTGGGGTGCTTTGCCATCCTGCTGGGGAGGGGGGACTGGGACGGGACGGTGCTGCCCGGGTGAACCCTCTCACTGTTCACTTACTGCAGCCAGGGGTCGTAAATGTTACCCCTCGGTCTGGGAGCAGAGGAGGAAAAGACGTGTCTAAAGCTTGTTGGGCATGTGCTGTAGCATCCTGTTGAAAATGCCTTTTTTCTGTGGTGCTGATAAGCTTGTACTATCCTCACTGTTACACTTTAGCTGGTCTTTTCCCATGTGCAGTAAAATATCTGGGCTAAATTGTCCTGTGCTGAACTGAGTCCTGAGATAAAATGTGACTTGGTTTTTGAGGTATGTGGCACAATGTTGTGCTGTTGAAAGGTATCAGAAATTGCTGTGAATACATTGCTGTGGTTACAGCCATGATATAGGGCCATTTTACATTAATTAATAAATGTTGCTTCTCCCCTGGGCTAATTAGCTGGTATGGGATAGCTAGCTAACACAGCTATGCAGCTTCTAGTATCTTACAGAACTCCTTACGAGATACATACATAGTTTTGCATGCTGCTGCATCATGCAGTTTAGCAATACCCCTGCATGCTTCACATGCTATTTAAAAATCCCTTTCATGCAAAGACTGAAGTATTTTCATCTCTTGATGCACTTGCTCACACCTTTCAACAGCTTGCTCAGTAAGTTGATCAATATTTTATCTTTTCCATATCTTTTCCAAGCTAATAAGCTCATTATTATTGACACAGCGTGGCTAGCTTCCTTCCGTCTGACAAATGAACATCTCAAACAAAAGTAATTGGGACCTTTTTAATGATGCTTTCATTGGGAAATATCTCAAGGCCAGGCTGGGGTCTATGGTTGAAGCTGGAGAAGGGATGTTTAAACTCCAGTAGGTATAAATAATGTGGGACAGGGCAAGACCCCTCAGTCCAGGTCCTCTCCTGGGCTGGTTGGAGCCAGGTTGTGAGCGTGGGGGGCTTGTGTGCCCAAGGCACGATTCCTGAGCCTGCCTGGGCTCATGTGCTCCTCTTCTCTCTTTTGCCCAGCCAGTGTCAAACTCCTGTCCCCTCCCTCTGCAACCCGCTCTCGCAAAGCTTCTCGCTCGGAGCAGGAGCGGCAAGGCTTTGTCTCTTGCTGCCCTGGATGGCTGGGGGCGGTTGCGTTTCTGTCCTGCCCCTTGCTGCTTCTCAAATTTGAAAGCTGCTCTGAAGTTTGTATTACCTTTCTTGTTTCCCAGAGATGTGGAGCTTAAAATTAAATGGTTCAAATCTGGATCAAGATTAAATAATTTGAGTCAGGGCATAGTCTCAGATGCCCTCCAAGAAACGCAGTCAGTGGTTAACCTAATCAGCTTCTGTAATTTCACCAAATTTAGCTGAAACAGCGTTTCTCCAGTAGAAGGAAACTCGAAGCTTAATAGCAAGCATCCTGGTTTTTAAACTGTGTTTGAGAATAGTTTTGGTTCTGGTATTCGGAGCAAAACCCGGAAGCAGTGTCAGGGCATTGGTTAGTGGTGGTGCTCAGCAGCTGGGTCCTGGTGCTTCATACATGTTGTGATGCCTGTTGCTTAGTATTGTGTAATAATTAAGGGTGATTCTTTGGGTTGGAGTAGTTCAGAAGTTATGTTGCTGATTTAAAGAAGTACACAGACAAGTTTACAAATTTAAAATAAAGATTAAACCCAACCAAAAACTTTACTGGTTATCAAGGAAGTTTGATTTTTATTTTTGTATATACATACGCTTAATACCTCCAGAACCTGCAGCCTTCCCTAGAAAGGGCTCTGATCCACGAACGCTTGTCCTCCATAAAACACAGCGGCCTCACTGAGCTCCAGCCTGCGGAGGTGCTGGGGAAACCTGGGTAGGTACTATATGAAACGGCAGCTTTTTGCCTGATGATGCCATTTTATTTGATCAACTCCAGAAGCCTTAAGACACACTTGGGGGCGATCACCAGAGGGATTGGGCATCTACTTCCACTAGTGCCTTTGAACCTTTTCCTTGTCTTGTGTCTTTTTTTATCACTCCACATGCACCTTATGAAAAAAGTTACTGGTAAAAGGCATAAACCAGCTTGTTTTGGGAGGCTGGGGTGACCCAGGCTTGATACGTAACTGTGCCGCTGGCAGTCAGCGGCTCTCGGCCTCCTCCGGTGCCACGGTCCCACCGCAGCCCCTGCAGCCCCTTGCTGAGAGGCATTTGTAGAGAAGACTTTTCACTTGCAGCGAGCAGACTCCTGGTTGCATCCAGTGCCTGCTAAAGTAAAAGGAGAGCCCAGTGGGGCCCCAAATGTCAAGCTCTTAGGGCTGCTACATGTTTCTGTGCTTGGGGGAGAGGCCAAGTGTTTGCAACTTCAGAATGTAAAATGTAAAAGCACTTGGTTGTCAGATGCCATTAGCTGTTTAAAGCATGACATCTCAGGAAACGCTTCATCGTAATCCTCCAAATGAAGAAATCTGAAGTGAACTTCAAACTGTTTGTTCGGTTTGGGTATCATGTTACAGGGTCAGATCATGAACTCGGAGTTGTACCTACTCTCAAATTGGTTTAAACTGCAGTCAGGCAGTTCAAGTCCCAAAAAATCAACTTTCACTTTTTCTTTACTTTTTAGTTACAAGTAAAACCTAGGAGCAATACCTACATGACAAAGCTTGTCCAGATACTCTTGTCTGGCAGTTTTCCCTGAGACACCTTTTGCTCAGTAGCACTGTTAGTTTAGCTTTATCATTTGCTTGAGTTTGCTTTCCCCTTCCTGCAGCCAGATGAGTAATGGGAAAAGCTGCTTTGAAAGTACGTATGTTGCCTGTGTGGGCTTTTGCTGCTGCATCTAGTTGTACTTCACCCCAAAAGGAAAAGCTTGGCTCTATGATGCAGTGTGAGGCAGAAAGTTGTGCTGATGTGTCTGGTTTGGTTCCTGAGTACTAGTTCAGTTGTCTTGCTCTGTGAAGTGGTCCAGTGGAAGATGTCTATGGTACGTAGGGACTGGCAGTCATGGCTCTCCATGGCAGCCAGTGAAAACAGCTTTGTAGTACTCCTGATATGAAACTGTTCCACTAACAAGAGTATGAAAACAGAAATTGCATGGTGTTGTGTGGAACAAAGTTTATTCAACTGTGATGCCTAAAGGTCCTATTAAGCTGTCAGTTTGGTCTGCTCTGTCCTTGATTTTGCTCCACCAAAATTTAACATGGTTTTAGTTCTCAAAGCCAAACCCTTCCAAACTGACCTGTCTCCACCCAGGTTAATGCCCTTCAGACAGATTTTTGTAACTTCAAGATGTCATGATTGTCTCTGGTCAGAAGTCCTTCATTCCTTGTTTGTTATCTTTTTTTAACATCATGTTCCATATTCATCCCTGTGTAACTCCAGGGGGCTAATTTGCCTCTGACTTCTGATAATAAGGAGGGGGGGTGTGTTTGTGGCTGGTGGGCTGATAGCTGTGCAGGAAGTTAGCTGTCCCTCGTTATTCAAATTAAATCCAGGGCTGGGTGAGAGTCTTTGTGCAGATGCATTCATATGAATCCCTGTGAAGAAAGCAGATATTAGTGGACCCGACACTGAATGGCATGATGGTGGCAGTAAAAAGAAATGCGTGATTACTGGTGATCAGGGATAGACTGACTTATTTAAAAGATCTGTACAGTTGAGTATTGATTCAGCTTTTTGTAAAAGCTTTTCTTATTACTTGTTTTGATACAGGGACAACATTACATTTCCATTGAAGAATGTCATCAGGGTAATTTTTGCTTCACTTCCATGTTATTCCTCTCTGATTTATTTCAAATGTTTGCTTGTTAGATTGCTTCCCATACAGTACTGAGCAGCGTGGCCTCCTCTTTCCTTGAGGAGTCCTGACGTGGGTGTAAACCAGGCTTCCGTTTGATCAGGCTTCTTACCAGCTAGCATGGACCTCACTTGTTGTGCTGTAGGTGTTTATCGTCTGCTCCTCCTTTGCTTGTGCCATAGCATCCTGCTGGGGCTAAGGCTCTTGTAATCCATCTTCACAAGATGAAGGTCCCCTTAGAAAAACGGACGAAGAAGAGACCATCACACCTTACAAGACCAGTAACAGCACTAAGCGATATGTAGTGGATGTGTCTGCTTTTGCTTGTTTTAATACTGGAGACCAAGGCATAGAGAGAACTATGAATTGTGAAGAGCTTTGCCTTAAAGTTGTCAATCCCTTGTACAACATCTGCGTGTTGTTTCGCTTCCTTCTCTGCCACTTTAGAGCACGCCGGATCAGCAAGGAACAGATAGCTCAGTTCATAAAGCAGCGCTTCTGTAAACTATACACAGTTGGGGAATGTGCTTCTGGTGGATTTGTTCCATGAAATGCAAAGGAAGGATTCATGAGTACATAAAATAACAGCCTAATCAAAGAAATAAACAAGAACAAGCCTGTAATCTTCACAAAATTGGGGGGAAAAAAGTGCTTCTGATGGACTTGCTCCTACTGTTTTCTTTGTAGCTGTTTCCAGAGCTCGGACCATCTGTTCCTTGTTGTAGGTTGTTAAGTGAAATGTGCTGCCAATACAAATAGCTCTGCTTGATGTTTGTTTGCATAAATTGTTTTGAAAGCTTCATGACGAATTTTAAGGATTACTTACAGGGGTAGGACTCTGTGGAGGAGGAAATATAAATTTGATGATGCATGTTGGAATCCATTAATTTGTTTGGAATTTATTATAAAAGCGACTATCCTATGCATTTGTTGAAGGGGGAGGGAAAGGATTTCATCTTGAGCCCAGAAGGTTGTGGTGATGATATTCTAACTTGGCCACGTCGCAGTAAATGTGAGCAATCTGCCTTTGTGTCTTTCTAAGCTTGGTTGCCTTTATTTACCCAACCAAACTCTATTTGCTCTTTCCAACTAGTGAAATTTCAAAGGAGTGAAATCTGTTTGGGTTTCGTCTGCTTTAGGAGTCTTACAATTGTTTTTTTCAACCCTGTGGATGTTGGGCAGTTGTGTGCTATCAGTGGCCTTGAAATAAGTGACTGAAGTGAGGTGAGCGGAGGGGAATTACACTTGGCGGCTATTGATTATATGGCGTACTGCAGCCGGGGGACTCGCCTGGCATCTGCAGCAACGTTGTGCCATAGCACATGGGGGGGTATAACTCCTGCTCCCCAAAATTGGTGATCTGAAGGCTGACAGAAGGTGAGGGAGGAAACGTGCATAAGGAGGGAGGGAAGGGATTTGATTAAAGCCATCTAAGTTGGTGACAGAGCTTGCATAGCCAGACTTCTTCATCCTCGCCTGTATGCGTGATGGTGCTGCCTGACAGGGAAATGTTCGCAAGCAGTGGGCTTGGAGCAGGCTATGCAGGAGCAACTCTTTCCTTGCAGTCGTGTACCTCTTAGCAGGGATCTAATCCTGGTGGTTTGTCTCTAGCCTTACTGTTTGGGACCTTCAACTAGTTGAAAATCAAACGGTTACCTTCCTTCCCATCAGACCTTTGGATCTGGATTTTGAATGACTGGGCAGTCAGATGTTCCTCTTGTCTCTACGAAACTGTACATTAAAAACACAACCTCACATACGCGTGCTCCTTTGCTGCTCATCACAGCTTTGCAGTGGTAATTCTCCAGTTTTAAGTGAATTGACCTGGCTGCTTTCATCTTCAGGTAATGCAGCCCCAGTTTATAATTCAGACCAGGAGCTTATGGAGATTTAGAAAGAGGCCCAGAGCTTTGCTTTACTGTGCCAGTTAAAGCATTTATACTGATGACAGTTAAATTGTTGAGGGCTCTGTTATTCATTTACATCACAGACACTAAGGTCCTCTGACGACCTACTGCAAATGTAAGCCAGATGTACCTAAACATATCTATTGTACGTTTTACTTCATTTCAAACACTTCTCCTGACTTTCAACTCAAACCTTCTGTCTGTCTTGTCATGCTACAGTGTTTAATGATATTTTATTGCATTAGTTCACAAAACCCTTGAGTTTTTCAGTTGTCCTAAGCTAATGGACTGGATCTGTACCCATTTGCTAATACAAGATCTTTTTTAGTAGGTAGCAGAGCTATTAAACATAAATCAAGGTTTCCGATAAAATATTAGGTTTCTGCCGCACCTTACAAAAGGATAGTCTGTAGTTTTACCTGATTATTATATCTTACAAGCTATAGTTAAAGCTTGTTTGGGGATTTACTGCATTCCATACCCAGTAATTTCATACAAATCCATAATGATTATTTTGTATGTTCCTTTCATTTAACTCATAAAAGAAACCACATAGTTTGCTAGCTGTAGAAACAAGAGCCATCCCCTATTATTTCCTTTGGAAAGATGCACCAAGAACCTTTTTTTTTAAAAAAAAAAAAGTATTCGTTACTTAACCTGTAAAACAAAAATCAGCCAGTAAGGACATATCCTGCCTTAGTAAGACAGAACTAGCCTGGCTTGCTACAGGGGAAAAAAGCAACTCTTTGTAGCTCTAAAATCTTCATGTATTCTTCTGAAAAATACGTTAAAATTGTATAAGCTTTGGGGAGATTTATAATGTTATTGTCATACCTTCAGGAGCGAGCAGGTGTTTCCTATTCACCTTTGGAGCAGGGACTCTTCCTTTTTGGAAGAAAAAAGTTGATTATTTGGCATGTTCTCTGGTCCCAGCAGGCTTGGCTTAGCATTGTTCTTGGTACATCCTTCCAAAGCGTCTCCGCTCCCTGCTATTTTTAAGTACACGCTCAAGTCCTTTTGAAGCAAATATGATAGTAGTTAGGCTGTCCTGAAGTATTGCTCTTGATAGGAAAGCACTGAAGGATACACTTCAGAGCACATGCTTTCTTCGGGTGGGGTGCAAGGATGTAATTGCACTCTTAATTTTTATTACGGCAAGCTAAGAAATATGCATCACAACTTGATCTCATCTTTGCTGGTGTAAATCTGGAGGAGCTTTACAAAAACTTTTTGGAGTTCGTTTAGAATTACACATTGTGAAACGGAGCACAGTGTGGCTTGTTTCTTGGCCAGAAGGTAAATACAGTTGACTGGAGCTGGTTGGGAACTTCTGATAAAAGCTTTCTTTGGAAATGCTGATGCGATGAAACAAAGCTTTAATGAAAATGGATCTGTCTGATGAGAATGTCTCGGGTCTAAGATAAGGGAGGGAGCAAGACAGGCCTGTTCACCCAGAATAGCCACAAGGATGTCCCCTGGGATATCGGAGTCCTGGGTTCAAGTTCCCTTTATGGGATTCAGAAAAACCTAGTCTCTCACGACTCAGGCTTGTGGTTAGCCTTGTGGTTATAATGGGGTGAATGTGTCACATTTGGGGATGGCAGGATGAAATGTTTTGAAGCTTTGTACTGGAATGCAATGCAGAGAGAAAACCAGCTTAGAAACCTCAAACATTTCCTTGTGAAACAGAGTTCTTGTTCGTAGCTTGCAGTACAACTGTGTTTTCTGTCTTCAAACTTCAGTTTACCCTGGTTTTGAGGCGATGTTACTAGCATTGTAATTCTTGTATTCATCTGCTGTTGCAGCATCTGTTACGCTCCTAAACAGCAAACTGTATGAAAATGAGAACTCTGAAGAGTTTATCTACAGTGCTGTTCCAAAGGAACAAGAAGGAAATCACACTTTTATGTAGGTTTCGTGAACCTGTTTTGCAGATGCAGTTTGGTCTGATGTTTGCATTTTGGGTAGGTTTTTGTTGAGTAAGCTTGCAAATGCATCTGCATGGTGGTTGGAGTCAGGCTAGTGATACCAGATGCCTTCATACTAGGTGATAACACCAGAGTGACCTTACAGGGACTCTGTTTCTCCCAAGAAAAACAATGTTAACCGTTGACTGTACACTATCATTTGAAATACAGTGCTGTCTAAACACATGGGACGTGTCATCTTGTATCGCTGAAAAAACAGAAGCAAGCACAGTGTATTTGCTGATCAGTGGATACAAGAGGTTTTTCTTTCAACATTTCCTCAAACGGAAAAAAAACTCCATGCCTAAGCATCACAAGTAAACCACTAGAAATAACATGGCTAGAAATATGATCATCTTAATGAGAATTTAGAGGACAAAAGAATTACTACAGCTCAGGGTCGTTGAGGCTGTTACTGAAGCGTGCCTCTGCGCAGTGAGCCTCGGAGTTTGCTTGTAATTCAAGACATCTCCTACAGCCGTTAGACTTCTGGGGCGTTCCTCTCCACGGAGATGCTGACTTGGGGGGCCATTGCGTTGGCTCTGGGGATGACCCCAGCTCTCCACTGGATGTCAGTGTTCCCCAGGAATGCAGCTGCTGGAGCACTTATCCGGCAGTAAAAAAAAAAAAAGGAAGGAGGAGAAAAAACTCAAGACAATTAAAGAACAAAACAACCTTGACTCTTTAGGAAAGCTGTTTAGAAACAAATTTTATGACTGATCAAATCATCCTTAATTATAAGGTAAACCTCGGCAGAAAGATCATGTTTACACTAAAAGACATCTTACGTGACTTCCGGGCTCACATGCCAAGAAGAGTTGGATTTAGTTTCAGAAAAAACAAATGAACATTCTTCACTCATCTCCCCACAGTCTTGATATTTTGGTACGCTGTGAAGTGAGTGATTCTGTTTTTGTCTCTGACAGTTGGTTTTTTTCAATAGCCACGAAAAAATATTTTTTCAAATCAGTGAAAGCATGAGTGTGTCACTAAATGATTGATTGCTTGCTGGGTTTCAGCCTTTGATAATTAAGCTTAACACAATGTCTCCTCTTCACTAGAGAATGGTATTGTGCCAGATTCAAACGACACATGAAAAATTGAAATCAGAAAATAAAAACCTTTTAAAAACCAACTGTTCCCATCTGTTGCGCAGTTCAGAAGGGAACATAAGCAGAAGATGCAGAGAGCATGGAAAACAGTAGGAGGAGGAGTGGTGAGCTCCTTCACAGGCTCCACCTTCCATGCTCACAGAAGTGCCTCCGTGTGAAGTTCTTGTTTCTTGAAGATCTGTCTCTTTTTTTTTTTTACACTAAAATCGATGTACAAAGAGGGAATTTCAACAAGGATTTTGCTGAACAACTGAGTGGGATTTGTAGCACGCGCCCAGCTGTATCTTTACAGATTCCAGTTGAGAATGTGTTGAGTGTGAAGATGTATTCCTGCATCTTAGTCAGAACATGTCACTTCTTGACAAAAGGGCAGATTTCTAAATGGAAGTCCAGAAGATGTTTCTGGCCATGATGTGGGATATATTTGAGGGCCCTCTCACTAATTCAAAACAAACACCCCCAAACCTGAAGTGTATTTTCATCTCCAGCTTGCTCAGCAATAGTAATGAGCCTTGCATTTGTTAGCAAAACTGACTTCTTCTAGGCTGCAACAAGGTTAGCTCCTTTAGTCAGACTTAAAGGTTTAGGCTGGAGTTTTTAACCTAAAAAAACCTAAGACACAAATGTGTGAGAGCCCTGGCTGACCTGAGAGCTACAGGGGAGCATCGGGGATGAATGTCCTGCTATTTTGAGTTAAAGATTTCTTGCCCTCTAAGACGCAAAAGAATAGCAGTACACCAGGACCAGAGTTTGACTTTACAAAAACCTGAAGACAGAAGTCCCCGTGCATCCTGGGGGCAGCTTTACTTTCATAAAGACTTTCAACCTGTTTAGACAGTCAACCCAAGCTAAGGGTGTCATCTTTTGCATTGGAGCCACTTGAGGAGGAATGAGCCCCTCCTTTGGGGACAGGAGTTACCAGCAGTGACAAGCTAAGCCATGTACTGACCTTGCTGCATGTACACCATGAGAGGTGACGTGTGTGCAGGAAGAGGCACTGAGCAACTCCGAGAGGTGGGTAAAACTTGGGACTAACTGTCCTACATGCCTGTGGCTTTCCAGAGATGTTTATCTACACCTAGGGTGGATTCTTACTGTGATACTTAAGTTGTGCATAGCACAATGTCCAAATAAAGCTGTGCTGGAGTAATGTGACGAATAGGGGTTGGTAATTCAGGTAATGACCTGAAGCCCAGGTCATTAATTCTCTTTATATTTTGGGACAGAACGTATGGGTCTGACGTCTCAACTGTTTAAGGACATGAGAGAACAAACCACCTCTATCCAAAAGGCACCCCAAAATCTCTGAGGCTGGTAGCCAGATCTGATTCAAGAAAGGGATTCTGGACAAAATTAGAGAAACCTGGACAAAATTTTGTCTTTCGGACAAAATCGCTGAGGTTGATTGTCAGTCTGAGAAGCCAGGAAGTGAGTAAACTCTTTTCCTCTTGCTTTTAGTTGAAGGTCTGACTCTACAACATCTGAGCTCCTGGAAAGGTGAACAAGAGGGGTTGAGTGGTAAACGGTTCTGTGATTGGGTTACTTTATACTACTGCTTAAGGTTGTTAGTGCTGTCCAAGCCAAGCTCCTGTGATGTCTTCTGTAAACTCCTATGAACTGTCATGTAAAAAGCCAAATGGAAATGTATGCCCCGTGTTTTTATCCCTCACTTAATTTGTTGCCTTGTTTTCCTGCTTAAACTGTCACAATATAGTGGGCCAGGAGTCATGGTGTTTAATGTCTCACTAACGTAGGCAAGGAAAACTTGTGAGTAAATGGGTTACTGTGTTAAACTGTTTTTTTTCTAGTGAGTTAAAGCAACCTGTGCACATATGACCTATGATGAATTTCAGCAGAGGCCGTGGTGCTAAAAGTAGGATCACACAACACCCAGAGGAGTTGCAGTCTGTCCAGCCAGAGCTGTTCTGAGTTTGCAGTAGGGAAGACTGAACCTTATGATATTTAGATAGGATGCACAGTTATTGGATTTGCTCTTTTTAAGTCTTCTAAATTAAATTATCATATACAAGCAAAAAAAAAAGCAAACAACAAAAAAATATGAAGCCATGCTTGCCTGTAGCTTTAGCAATGGATTGTCTGGCTGACACTTAAGGTGACTTCTGCAGATTTCTAAAATATTTTCTGAATTGGATACAGCTGGGGAACTGTCTGATAGGAAGCTGAAAACTGGCCTGTCCTGTAGTGCCTGCATGCCTGTAGTCAAATGTGCCGAGAGCCTCCTCCCTTCTCCCCCAACTTTTTTGAGGTGTCAAATACCTGTAAGGCTCTGAATGTGCCAGTCGGAACTGGTGAACTATGCGGTATTCACTGAATTCCAATAACGAGCTGAAGCAGCAAACCCTGGAAGGAGCACATCGACGTAGCCTGACTGACTGCCGGGATGGAGGCAGCACTCGGCCTGCTGAGAAGCCAGGCCACAGAAATCCCATCTACCTTACATCAATGGGAAATCGGCCTCTGGGCCGCTAATTTTGTATGGGATGCTTTGTAAAATGTAATCTTTACCAGTCATTCCTGCAGCGTGTTTTCTTTCCTTGTGACCGCCACACGGTGTTTATTTGATCACGCTGAGAACCCACATCTTATCTGGTCTTCTAACTTTTTCCTTTTGAAAGAGATAATGGAGGAAGAGGGGATCAGAGCAGGGAGGGAGAGTTATATTGTGGATAAATACCCTATTTGCATCTGCACAGTTAGTCACAGTTGAATATTAAAGCTCCTGTTATTTTCAGCAGCCATTACAACGTGAGACTGAAATTCTGTTTAATTTTTACTGGAGCTGTAGTTTTGGTTTCTTCCTCCAAGAAAGATACTCGAGTTGCTCCACACGGGGAGGTGTACTGAGTTCAGGCAATGCATGCATGAATTAGAAACAAATAGGTTTAATTTCCTAAGGTCTTATAGGACTGTTAATGGTTAAGCCTTGCGAAGGGGTTGGGCTTTCTTCCTTTACTAGTTCTCTCCCCTTCATCTAGAACAACATTTTTACTTCATACAGTCACTAGGGGGAAAAAAAAGTTACTCTGGAAGTGACCCTTGACTATATTGGCTCTTGTGGCTGACCCTAGGTTAAAGGATACCGAGATAGCTCAAGCCTGCTTTTTGTCAACATTTCCACTCTACAGGAACTCCTGGAGATGCCTTGGTGGGAATCCAGTGATAAAACTGGAGCTCATTTCTCACTTACAGAAAGGAAAACAAAACTGAGGAAAGAATGTTTCCTGCTACTCTTTGGTCAGTCGATAAGCTTAATTGGCCAGGCCTGCCTGCTGTACATTGATTGTAGCTACTAATAAAAGAGCTATTGATTG
The DNA here is from genome assembly GCF_000687285.1 of Phaethon lepturus. Lineage (NCBI taxonomy): Eukaryota > Metazoa > Chordata > Aves > Phaethontiformes > Phaethontidae > Phaethon > Phaethon lepturus. The sequence continues at coordinate 31,923 of NW_010515517.1, forward strand.
GCACTTTATTTAGCACTGGCTCGCATGGACTATAGTTCCTGCTAATGTTATTACTACATCAACCTTTTCCTGTTCCCCAGCTCTTTAGCGCTATAAATTATGTCAAATGCCACCAGTGTTTTCAGTGCTCTTGGACAGTTTTCTTTAAGTTTTTGACCTCCTTAGTACACAGTGTGTCATCTCTAATAGGTGTGAAAATGTCTAATGGGATGCAGGAGGAATGCAGATGCTAACTTTTTATGAAGATGTACTGGAATCGCTATGCCTACATCTTACATTTTAATTGGACCTCAGAAATCAAATAAATTGATATTCCTTGGCATCTATTTAATGTGCCTGTGATTAGTGAGCGGTGGTGGCAGATTAGAGGTATGTGTCTCCATTATCTGGAAACTTGCACTGTCTTCGTAACCTTGCTATGACCAGGAGAGGTCAGAGTACAGGCTCTATGTGAAAGCCCCAGATAATGTAAAGATGGGGATTGGCTAAATAAACTTTAGAGGCTAAGAGCAAACATCTCTAGCAGTCCTGGGCTGTGCAAGCATGGTACTTGGCTTCTTTGCTACCAATGCTAGGGCTGTTCTGAAAGTTGCCCTGTAGTTGGGATGGAAAAGCCTTGCTTGTTAAAGCACAGAGCAGTGGCCCTGTGCCCACCGCAGGAGCAGATCTGGGACCTGCTTGGTAAGAAGCGTTGCGCTTGATCTCAAGACTGAGGGTTTGGGAGGTAACTGGCATTTCAGATCTGGTTTCAATCCCCAGTCTGCCATAAAAGGTCCCGTTACCATGGATAAGTGGTACAATTTTCTGCATCCCATTACAAGATGAATATTGATAGAGCCTAGCACAAGAAGCCCTGTCTCAAGTTGAGGTTCTGCCTGTGCTACTGTAGTATGACCCCTTAGTGTGTTTTCTAAAGCAAATGTCTCAAACATTAGTAAAAGTTCAGTAGAAATGAGCAAGAAAAGCTGCTCAATACTGGTTTGTAGTCCTCTTTCTCTGGATGATAATAGTTCAAAAAATGAAACAGTCAAAGTATCTGTGTTTTGCTGAAGTTGTACGCTAGTTTGGAAGGACTTTGGTGTTTCTCTAAACTTCTTGATCAAGTTTCAGCACTTATGGTTGGGTGGAGGTTGTTCATGTGGGCATTACTTAAAAGCATTAACACCATTGAATTGTGGAGGTCATACCTAGTTCTTTACCGCAAGTAAAGCTTGCACTGAACTTAATGAGTGAGGATAGGAGTCTGGGGAACCGAGTGGAGACCGTTGTTCATAGTTGTAAGGAGTTGCTACTAAAGGAGCATCTGCAATGCAGGATTGCTGAATCGGTAAGTAGTATTTTGTCCCAGCAATTCAGAAGTGGTTGAGATCTCTGATGTTGTTTCTGCAGTTAATAAACTTTTTGTTTGCTTTCCAGTAGTTTAACTGGACATATGGTTACTTGTATGTACCATGGCAGGTCAGTTGCGAGCAGCTCTTTGGAAACTTGTCCTAAGTATGTGCCAGTAAAGAATTAGTGGTACCAAGAGCGAACATGTGTGGTACTTCACAAACTGAATTGTGACTTCAGCCATAAAGAAACTCAATGGTCCCTATTTTTAAGGCTTTTTTCACTAAGAAATTTTATTAGCAACTCTTTACAAATACTCCTTTCAAATGTAGCACTGATGTTATCTGTTTTGTGGGAAAGTGGAACACGTTGTGAGAAAAATAGTTTAAACGTGTTAAATCTCCAATTCCTTCTCTAGAGTATTTGCTTACTTCACTGCTTTAGTTTATAATGTGGCATTTAAATATTTAGAGAATTATTGAGATATATGTAAATATGATACCTACACTGCATTAATATTAATTGCCATTTTGAGAGAGAAACAAAACAGTGTAGTCTTATATGCAGATCCTTTACCTTTGCGCGTCTGTTCATGTATTCCTTCTGACGCAAGAGCATTTGTGCTAGTATATGCTGTAGGAGATTCTTAAAACTAGCCTAGAATTTGCAGCAAGAAAGGGTGTGACAGACCCGCGCTGCAAACCTCAAATATAAGACTTTGCTGAAATGGTATGTTGGTGAAGAACTTTGTAAACTTAAAATCCAGGAGACATGGCTACAGCTGATACTTCTAATGTTTTTGCGTTCTCCCCCATGCCCATCAAATCTTCTTTCCTATGAATAATTTCTTTGTGGTTAATGACATGTTGGAGACAGTGTAGCTTGTTTCCTCATATCAAAGGCTATTTCTTCTAGCATTTATTTCTAATGCTTTTAAAAGATTTTTTTTTAAAGAACTTTATAAATACAATCTCAAACAATAAGACTAACAAACAGATCTACATGATATCCCAGAGAAAACAGAGTTTCTCACGGCTTTAGAGGTTTAATCTGCAAAACACCAGCATGTGAGGATCGTGACTGGAGGCATGAAAGCCCAGGGCCTTGGTTTTGATACAATTATGAGCTTCGTAGACCAGTGCTGATTTATAGCAGTTGAGGATCTGTCTGAACTGCTTGTGGAGACCTGACATCCCTCGTGACTCTTGGGAGTTTTATAACTTCATTCTTCTCACTCCGCTTATAATACATGTGATGAGGAACAAATTACTTGTGCTTTGCCTGGGATTGCTCTGCTACGACTTCAGTGGTTTCGATTGCAATGTTTACTTTTTGTTTCAGTGTCAGAGCTTTTTCTAACTGGTGGATATTGCCCTGCATTGAAGTGCTTTCAGAGTGCATTTATGTATCGAAACACTTCTCAGCTCCTCTTGTATTTCATTGAAGTTCTCATTCCAATTTTCCTACTGTACCATCTTCAACGTAGTGTCTCTAATTTGGGTTTTTGTGCGTGGCAGCAGTTGTACGTGGAATTGCACGGAGCTTGTCAGTTCTGTCAGAAAACGGTCCTTGGAAGAAACGTGTGTAAGCTCCAGTTCCACGTGTGTACGCAGGGAGACGGCTTGCTGGCGTGCCACGATGCCAGCTGTGTGGCTGGGCTTCCCCTCCCGGCCCTGGCAGCCACGTCCCGCTCTGGCCCGAAGGCTGCGTGCGGCAGCACCGCCCTCTCTCCCCGCGCGCGGATTTGCGCGTGGGCTCAGGTGGGCAGAGTTATTGGTGCCGTTCGCTGGGAGCCTCTGCTGCTTCCCTGCCACAGTGAGCACCTACCACCCCGTTAGCCTGACCATTACAGGCACACGATTCAAGGGGGGCAGCAGAAGTTTTGCATAATTAAAGATAAAACTTAGCATAAGCAAAGCAAAAATTAGAATGGAACCAAGAAAGCATAACAAGTTTTCCATTGATAGTTCATAATAAGTTTTCCATTGATAGTTGTGTCTGTGATTTAGAAGCGTAATGAATCTGTCCCTGTAACTCCGGCTGCCGCTTGCTCGCCACCCGTGCGGGGCGGCGGTGGAGCGGGGAAGCGACGCTGGCTGCGGTTGCTCCAGGTCTCTCGAGCCCTGCTGCGCTCTCCCGAAATACCGCAGGCGTGGTAAGAGCCGGCGCTGTGCGGCACGGTGGGAGTCGGACTATCGCGGGAAACTTGAAGCGGTTGTGGAAACTCTGCTGTGCCTGTGCACACTGTGACTTGCAGGGGTTATAGATCTGGCAGCCTGGCTCCCATTCACAGCGTGGGGGAAGGCTCTCTAGGATTACCCCCTGCCAACCTGCAAATGCCTACTCCAAACCCTGAAACAGCTAAAGTTAGCGTTCAAATAAGGACTATAAAACATGAATGTGCACTGTGGCCAGCTATTTTGACAGGGCTGTAACTACTGCAGGTAACGTGACATCCCTGCGCTTGTATGAATGCCGGCACTGGGATGCACCTAGGAAGTGCTCTGAGAAATACCTTTAACAACACAGAACAAACTGTGGCAAAAGATCCGTAACAGGAGAGGTTAGGGAAACGAGGGTGTGCCGGCAAACACGGCAACGTTAACCCAAAAATCAAGACCACAGAATGCGAACATGGGCTAGAAACTGGTGTCTTCTGCTGTTAGTACTCCTTCCTGCTGTTCTTCCACGCTGAGCTTGGCTCCCCATGGGAAGGTTCTGTTCTTTAACTGGTGCAAGTTAAAAATCAGCAAGCTAATCCATAATTATTTTTCAAGAAGCAAAATTCAGCTTTACAAGTTGCATTCGGATGTACCAGGGTGTGTTTGACAGTGCTTCGTACCTCACAGTGCTCCCAAGGCAAGTATTAATTGCCCCATAAAACATGCTCTGTCATGTCTTGAGGTTCAATGTGTTACATGTCTGTGCAAACTTGTTTTATAGCCCTAACAGCCCACTACTGCTTCTGAGAAATGTTTTCCTTTTAATGGGGGAAAGAAAAACAACATTTAAAAGTCTTATAATGGTGACAAGGAAGAAAAAATGCTATAGAATTTCCACTGGTCAGAAAAGCTGTTGCAGATTAAACACCTGTTATAAATGGGTGCACATATATTATTTTGTATTAAGGAGTCTTCTGTCTAGAGGACAAATAAATCTCCAAATTTGAGGCATTACCTGATATCTGGGGCAAATGTTGCCTTAATTTGACTTGGGGCAGAAGTAGGAGGGTATGTGCAGCTGCAGCCACATCCTGTGGCTCAGCGGCGCTCCAGCAAAGCTGTGCTGGGTGCTCCAGAACATGCCATAGGCTTCATAACCTCATTGCATGCGAAAGCCAGTTGCTGTGGATCTGACTCCTATTTTCTAAGATGTTTCCACAGTAATTATGGCAACTGAAAACAACAGAGTGGACCTCTTGACTGTTGAGAATTTTAATTGTCCTTTCCAAGTCTTTTAGTTCCCACTCCCACATCTCCAGGAATGAGAATGAGCAAGCCAGCAAGCAGATTACCGCCTAGCCCCAAAGCTTTACACAGCTTCACTGAGGTCAAAAAGGATTATTTGCAGTGTCTAATAGCAAGCATGTGGCTGGGTCTGTGTGGGGCGGGGTTCCAAATAAAGGAGAGCGCATCCCTGTATGTATACACTAGTAGGTGTATAGTAGTAGTACCCGGAGGGGTTTGAGAATACATCTTTCTACCTAGTTTAGGTGCCTGCACTGCAGGACAAGTCTCCCTCTACACTGAATGCGAAGGGATGCTCTTCCCAACCACCTGAAAGATTACCTTAAGTTTACTTCACAATTATTTCTGAGGTTAATCTTTATGATCAGAGTAAGCTTAGTTCCTTGCCCCATTCCTTCCTCGTTGTCTCCTGAACTGTAATTACGAGCAGACTCGTAGTCAAGCCCCAGTACGGGGTTTGGAACTTGCTGCTCCTCTTTAGAAGGTATTTTTAGCCCATTCCCCCTGATTCCCCCTGTGCAGTAAGTAGTTAATACTGGATTGAGTACCTGCTGTGCTGTGAGCTATTACCTTTGTGATATGGGAGCATTTTATAGCCACTTTTCACTCCATACTGCTGGCAGAATGATTTCATGATGTCTATAGATGTTGGAGATTCAGACCTCAGATTTGTGGATGTGTTGCCAAGTATCTAGCAAAGGCACCCAATTAAACTGTAATTTAGTTTTTCTTGGTTTGTGCTTTGCTAAATCTGGATGATTTTTCTGCTTTTAGCTCAAAAGTGAGGAAAGATCCAAAGATACTGAAATGACAAGTCTCTGGCAAGGAGATCTGACTGAAGTTTACTCGTTAAAAACTGCAAAAATACAATTTTCTCTACCAAAACTAAACTGAAGGCCTTGCCAAGATTCATGCCAGAATTTGTGTTGTTGCATATGCTATATAATGTACGCAACTTCCATGTATAATAAATACACGATGTTTTCAGTCACTGCTGCTACAAGGTAGTTGACCAAGAAATTGTGGGGTTTTTTTTGCAAGTAATGCGATGTGAAGTGAAAGGATACTCTAACTCATGAATAAGTAAGCCGTGCTTTTACAAGAGTTAATTCCATTATGTATAAACAGTTTTCACTTTACAGTTTTAAAATCAGTCGAAGTTAGAACCTAATTCATAAGCAGAGGTTTTGAGGATTTATAAAGCATTCCCTTTGTGTTCTCAGGACACACAAGGAATGTGCTTCCCCTGCCCATGTAAATTATCCCCTGTGAAATCCATTTTTGTGATTTATCAATCCTCTCTACCCTTGCTTGCAGGCTAATGTATTGGAGAGCTACAGTGCATAACAGTACCTTAAATCAAGGGGAAATAAGGAGGCTTGTTAAAGTAGATTAAGAGTAAGTTGAAGGGGGCAGTTCCACAAACCACTGCTTGTGTCCGTGTCCTCACTGCTTCCAAGAGCTCGAGCTATAGGAAGAACTTTGCCCTCAGCACTGCGCCGCTGGGCGGGCCGGGCCGGCATTGAGACGCGCACTCAGCCTGTTCCTGCTGTCCAGATCAGGGACGTGGTCCCCTGATCCAGAGCAGGGACGTGGTCCCCTGATCCAGAGCAGGGACGGGAGGCCAAGGAAAGCAGCCAGTTTTCAGGTGACAGCAAATGCATCTTTTGGAAAAAAAAAAAGTAGGAGCAGGAGGAAAAGCTGGAGGAGGAAGAAAACTATGCAGTTTGAGGCTGATCCTGTATGAAAGCTGCTGCTTGTCTGTCAAACAGCAGCAAAAAAAAAAAAAAGAAAAAACCCACAAAGCCCCACAAACAAAATGTGTACTCAAATCCTGTGGTTCACACGGCTTCAGAGTGAGCTTATGCAAGGATAGCGGTGTGGCATGCTTTATAAGAAATGTGATATGTTGTCGTTTTGATGCACACAATGTCTAACTCTTACAAAAAAAGTTTTATGCTTCCAGATAGTTTTGTTTTAAGCTTCAGTTTCCTGGCTGGGTCTTGTCACAAAACTCCCAGGTCGTGTTCATAGAGTAATTGCTTTCGGAGGCTGTACTGCCTGTCTGGCTAGAGGTCCAGGACCATAATTTCAAGATGGCATCTTGGGTGTAATGTTGAAACATTAAATATTCTGTGGTGGTTTTTTGGATAGTATTTTTTCTTGAATATTGATGGAGCAATTTCCCTGGTAGCACCTGGCAAGATGTTCTTGGTCAAGTTGAGAGCCTGAAATGTGATTAAAAAACCATCACCAACAAGCCGAAGTTGTAGAGAAAAGACAGAGGAGATTTCATTTTTCTGAGTCCCTCTAAAACGAGGCAGTTGCTGAGGGCATGAAACTGTAGGGAGGAGCCTTAGCCTAAAGGTGTGGAGAGCCCTCATGGCACAAGGGCAAGGACTGGAGCCTGCGGAAGGGAGGCAGGAGTACACAGCTACTGCCTGATGGGAGCCTGAAGCTACTGAGAGACTCTGAAGCATATGGGTCGCAAAGTATTTGGGAATATTTTGCTGCTAGGCAGACCAAATTAACTTTTTATGGCAACATCAGTGGGAGTAGCAGGATTCAATATGCTTAAAAATTGGGCATAAGGTAGGTAGTTATTAATCTCTGTGCTTGTTGTCCATGGAAGAAACTCCAAAGTTGTGTTGAGAGGGGAGTAGCCTGTTTGATTCACATCTGACTTACATGAGCTTGTGCAAAAGCAAAATTAGCTTTCTGTAGGTGTCCAGGCAAAGCATAGGCATTTTTTTACTGATGGAGTGTTTAGCAAGATGACTTTAAATTCCCAGTGGTGAGTCAAATGTGTTGTTATACATTGGCTTGAAGAACTGTATCTGTTAGGCATGGGATTCTGTGTGTCTGCAGCTCATCAGGATAAATCAAGTTAAATCTTTGCCAAGTCTGCAACAATACAAAGCATTTTATTAAAACAATAAAATGACTTTGTTCAGTTTAGTATTGTTTGCCTTTAGACTGTAGTTATGTTTGAGTATGTGAAGACACATAAAGTAAGCAGCTATTTCCC
>NW_010515517.1:39777-71235 GCF_000687285.1 Phaethon lepturus
ATCTATTAGGTACTTATAAATAATAGCAATATAATTTGCCTGGTAAATTATTGGAGGTGAAGTGGTCTGTTTATAACGTTTATAACCCAGTGCAGCAATTGAGGCCGCAATGTGCTAGGTGCTGTTCAGATTTAGAATTAAAAATGGCTTTTGCTGACTAGGTGGTACAGTATAAGTAAACATAAATCTGTTTTTCTTACAAAGCGTTCCAAATAACATGGTAGGTGATGGCTCAGATAACACTTACCATGAAGGGCAAACAGCATTGCAGAAATAAGAATGGTATCGAGTAGTGAATTGCAGGGGCTTTGTCATGAAGGGAAGGGAAAGTACATTTGAAACTAGTTACTGCAACTTTGGACCTGCAGCTTATTGCAGTGGTTTTGGAGATGGGATGAATTAGGATGTAACAGAAATGCCCACTCACTGGAGGTCAGGAAAGGACCTTTCCTTGGATACTACCTGTTGCACCTTCCATGTTTCTTCGTCATTAGTACCAAATACCTGGGTCTATCCCAAAGCGATAATTCCCGAGAACACAATATGTGTTGAATACAATATACTTTACAAATATAAAATATACTTGACACAGTATGTAAAGCTTGCACAGGTGACTGTACACAAAGGTTAAAAAATATTTATGACATTAATCTGAGAAATGGACTCTTGAATATAAATGGAGTTAGGAAAAGGTTTGGTAGGAGCACTTTTCTGCTGAATTCATTCACTGGGGCAGACGAAATGAGCAGCGAACAGATAATGTTTCCATTCATAAGCATAACCTTTATTGACTACTTTGGGACAACTCAACATTTAAATCACTGGTGGCATCTCTTAATATTGATTAAGGTAAATACTCCACTGATAGCATTAATAAATATACATGTGTAAATCAACATGTGATGTTTTTACTGTATACTTAATGTTTGAGTTGCACACTTCTGGTTCTGAAACAATGAACTGGAGGCTGGAAATCATTTTGGTCTTGACAAAAAGTGCTGCCTCTCTCAAAGCGTTCACCTTTTAGGTAATTGTCTGCAGCACCTGACAGCACCAGCGTAGCCTGATTGAAGCCCTGTCTCAGCAGTGCCACCATAAACCACGCTTTGTAGAGTTCATAACCAGGGCAAATTTGGAGGGGGGAAGGGAGAGTGCCAGGTTTTTAAAGCTGCAATATGATACGTGAAGTCTCAGTAACTGGATCATCTTGAAAACATCATCTTAAATAAATCACGTCAGATTTAGCAAAAAGTTTAGCTCTAAGAACTGTTTGGCTAGAAGTCTGAAGCCAGTCAGTCAGGGTAGCTTGATCTGAGCCAAATTCGTGAATATCAGCCCATGTTTATGAATATTTAATGGATGGGAACTAATATAACTCACATGGCTTTGCTGCTTTTGACTCTCTACCAGTTTCCAACTTCTTGCCCAAAGCATCAGTGCCCCCGCAGGGGAAGTATCATGTATCTGGTGTCTCGTGATGCTATCGCATACATCACTTACCTAAATATCACGCTTACTGCTCAGTATTACAAAGACTTATGATTACCCTGAAAAATGGTTTTTGGTATCCGTTCACTGACGCAGGATAGGGGTTCGGCTGAGCTCAGACTGTGGTTTGGCCCCTGCTAGTACATGGCTGAAGACTTTTGTTACTCACAGTTGCACTTCTGTAGTATTGCTGTGTAAGAATAAGCTCATAGCAAAAAAAGTAAGACTTAAAGAAGCGTCAGCCTTCCTGTGAATAACCACAAAATATTACCAAAAGCCTCAAAACAGGCAAATATACCAAAATAGATAAGAAACTGAAACTCTAGCAAATCTAGGGCAGCTTGCCATTCATCTTTTATATGTTCACGTTCAGTAGCATATTCATCTGATCTGGCTCTCCATGGAATCGTAATTTGATGACACTAATGATTATTGAGGAATAATTTTTTTTCACTGGGGAGGGGAATGTAGCACAGCCAATTTGGATGATGGCATTAAGTGATTCGATGGTTTAAATACTAATAAAAATTGAAGTATCATAGCAAGGGTTGATTGGAAGACTTCTTTTCAAGCCCACTTAGCTAAAAGTAATTAAAAAGGAGAGAAAAACCACCCTAACTGAGGCTATTGGTATTGGTGAGGGTTAAAAAATAAAAACCACTGTGTCGCTTTCTGTCCTTGGAGAGCCTGTGGAACCCTCAGGCACCATATTCACCGTCATTTCAGGCAAGTAAATAACACAGAGAAAAGTATCTTAGGCCATTGCCTGGAGAGGGGCTTAAAAATATTAAGAAAGAAGACAAGAACAATGAACAGTCCTTGTAGCTTTCCCTGAAGCAGGAAGACTGTCAGGAATAGCTTTAAAAAAAAAAAAAAAAAAATCCAGGAACTTCTGGGCATGAGTGAGCTCAGCTCTGGTGATGTTTCAGTGACACACATCAAAGCATACCTTCTACGTGTGAATTTGCCTGACACATTTTTAAAGTCTCCGTGGGGTATTTGCTGCTGTTATCAGTTAAACCTGGGAACCCTAATTATATTACATTTGAAATTTGATGGCCTGTTTTATGCGGGAGGTCAGCCCAGACTGTAATGGTCCCTGCTGGCCTTCGTATTTATGAACGTAATGAGTAAAGGGTCTCATCCTGCAAACGCTCAGGCGACTGAGTATTTTAGCATATAGTAGGTGACTTCAATAGCATTTAACCACAGGGCTCGGTAAAGTCAAGGTTTCTAAATATTTGGGAGCTCAAACCCTAAGTATCTATCCCTATTTCCTTAAACTGGAATATTTGCTGCTAAAATATTAAGCTACAAACTTACATATGTTTTATGTAAGAGACGTTTTCAAGTTGCTCCTTAATTCTGATCACGTCTGGTTGGATGTGGGCTGTTAATGCCGCGTGAATCTATGTAATAAAGATGTCTTTGGACCAGGGAGAAACTTTCCCTCTGCTCTGATGTGACTCACCAGCTCATCTTTGCTTTATGGCCTGTTAGCAGAGGCATTTGTACTCTGTCATCTTGCACCGTTGTATCTACAACGTCCAAGAGTTACTAAAGGGAAAGGTGATTTTGACAGTAGCTCATATTTTTCACATTTAATCTTCTGCTGCTCCAATTGCAATAAAACCATGAAGTATGGACTAGTTAAGGACATTTCACTCGCGTATCTTGGATCTGCTCCATAAGGGAGCTGACGCTATTTTAGCTTTCTCTGCCACCTCAGGATGCTGCTAATGACTAGAAGGTTGTAAGATGCACCTTCCCCTCACTGCCTCTTCTATGTTATTAACTTCTTTGATGCATCAGTGTCAGGAAATAATGTCAAAACCCAATCTTCTTAAAAGCCTATTGTAGAGGGTTGAAAGGAAACTCAAAACAACGGTAATACAGGAGAATAAAAGATCTTTTCTGGTTCAATTGAATATACAGTCAGAACTGAATCAATTTAATGACTTTTTGCTTATAAGCATATAAAATTAAGAGTTAGTGATTCTCTGATGAAGATTAATATGAGGTGTAAACCTTAATGTATTCTCCATCTTAGCTGTTCCTGATAGCTGTATGTTTTTCAGTCTTTTCTGAATAAGTCTCTTAATTGTGAGCAGATCAAAAGTCACTTTGTGTTATAATTCCCATCCAATCTCATGAGCTAAGCAGAGCGCTTGGGTATTGGTTCTCCAGGGAAAACCTAAGCGGCACAGTACCAAAGATGACTTACCTGGCACCGCCCTTGCTCTGGCACTAATCATAGATCGGAGCTTGTTCTTAGCAAACTATTTATTGGCAGAGCTCTTTCAGACGAGAGCGCGGTCTCTGCTGTGGCAAGGATTTAAGAAGAGTTGTTTTTTTGTGAGACAAATATACGGTCCTGGTTGCCATACTGAACTCCAAGCTGGGTGATCAGTACTTAATCTCCTGTGTGATGAACACAGAAAACAGCTTGAGGGAGCTTGGAGTTTCAAATGTGACAGTAACTGGAGTGTTTTAGTTCACAAGCCCAAACTGAGACATCCCCCAAAGGTTTGATGGTAGACATACATGTCTAAAGATTACTGGAAGCCAGACCCATGAGCACCCATTAGGTCGGAGAGCCCAAAATGGGGGCAGTGAAGGTTGTCCTGCTCCTTTATGGAAACTTTCATCTCATGCCTAAAGGAACTTAAAGATAAAATGAGGGAAATGGTTGCAATAAAAATAGCTACAGAAAAAGAAGAATAAACCTGAAACCAATTGCCTACTTTCAGATAGGAAAGACGATGTTCAGATTTGAAATTTGCAACATGGAAAAGCAGATGTTTCATGTTCTTAAAAACAATCTGTTTTAAAGTCCCTTTTTCAAATAGCCAAACTCTAAGGGCATAGTGAAATTCTTTAGTAACCAGCATGCTTTTTTATATGCAGTAGGGACAACTTTACTATATCATCTTATGGGATTGTTTTTTCAGACTTGTAAGTCCTCTTATAAAAAAGTTAAGCTTAAGGCTTAATGAGCATGAAAAATCCGAGGTATCCTCTAGAGGTCAATAGTATCGTTAGTAGAATAATCAGTGCTCCAATAATGCAACAAAAACATTAAACTCCTTGTTTGCTAAGGATATGTATGCAGGAGATCCAGTATGTTGTGAAGTCCAATAATCCCTGACACCTGAGTTTAAAATGTGTAGTTCATAGGGGGAAAGGAAGCTGTGCCGTGCACTTAATACAGAATCCCACTTGTTTGTAGACCCCTGAAGGATGAGTGGATACTCTGTGCCTCTGCTTTCAACCTCCTTGCCTGTCATCCACCTGAAAAGGAACGGGAGGCATCTTGAATAAGTAGAAGTTCTGCCTCCATACCGTTAAAAGTGCATGTGTCTGATGGTCTTGCTGCACGGCTCTTCACTTGAGCTGTTCCACCAATGCTGCTTGTAAATAGTCATACAAGTTCATGTATCTTGTGTATAATTCTGCCCATGTTAACGTGTAGGAAAGGAGAGAGAGGATGAGGTGGAGCTAGAAGTATGGAAGCTGCAGCTACTCACAGACTTCTTGGTGCCAAATTTCCATTTACACATGCAACACCCATGGAAATGGGTTTGCGTTAGGCACGTAGATGCATTTACGTTACCTGAGCTGAGCTCCAGTGAGGAGCAGTAACAGGAGAAGCCTCAAAGGCATTGCCCAAACTTTCCTGGGAGTATTCAGGCTTTCTTGGAGGTTAACTGGTGTTACTAGTAATCCCAAAGCACTGACTGGATGCAGTTCACAGGACTGGTTCTCCTCGGTACAGATGTGAATTTGCACCAGGGAGTGGAGGTGGGGACTTGTGGCGTGTGTGATGGAGGCTATGAAGTGCTGAAGAAGGCTAAAAACCCCTGAAGTCAAAAGGCAACTCTCACCAGGGAAAGTGGCTCACAACTGCTCCGTCTCTGAGCTTCAGCTTGATGCCACAATCTAAGCCTAAATAATTTGTGATGGAACGACAGAAGCTCCTTTGGCTTTCATGTTACACTGCACCTTCTGAATTTTTTAAGGATCAAGTCCTAGCTGCTTCTTTATGTGGATGGATTTACATTTAATGAGGTGCTGCTAATTTTCAGTTTAGTCTATTTATTCTTCCTTATGAGTAGAAGCAGCTGCTAATTCCCCTTGAGACTGTTCACGTAGAGTACCTGCACCCACCCACGTATCCTCATAAATTGTTTTCTGAACTAAAATGAGGTCTCGGTATTCATTTACTTGCTTTTGGCAGATTTAAGTGGGAATATAAATCTGCATCCGCTTTTTGATTCACAAATGCATTTTATTCCATAAAGAATTAATGCAGCCACATATGAAAACTGCACCTCTGTTTCTGCTAAGTTATAGTCTTTCCCTTCTGTCAGATTGTTTCTTTCCCCTGCCCCCATTTGCCTCGTCCCGTATAGCTGAATAACGGTAGTTTTAGTACTGCCAGAACAGAATATTCACTAGCAATTCTCAATTCTGACATCCTAAAGCCCTAGAGTCGTATTTCAGGCCTGGATGGCACTTAAAGGCCCATAATCTTTTGCTGAATGGGTTTTGCAATACGCAAGCTGAGGCAAATTATTCAGTTTAAGGACCTGAGCTGCTCCGGGAATTCAGGGCTGGAACGTGGCGTGCGCCATTGTTTTTAATTATTTATTTATTTAGAAAATGTTTGCGCAGGAAAACCTGCAGGGATGGAACGTTTCACATATTGTTAGCTGCTGGCACCGTGGCCTTGGAAAAGAAAACAGGCATCCTTGGTGTTCCAAGCTGAAGTGTGGAGCGGAAAAACTACCCGGGGAAAAAACAGTGGTGAAGACTGGGAGAGGATTGGGGGGAAGGGAAGATCTTCGGGGTGAGTCTCTTCCCAGTCGAGGAGAATGGGATTTAGTACCAGCAAATACAAGCCACAGACCATGCTGATAACGATGCTTTGATTTATTTGACATGGAAAGCATCTGTTGAGGGGAAAAATGACTGTTTATGGGCTGGTGAATTCCTAGCAGTTTTCCCTTCTCTGACTTTGGGAAGGCTCTTTCAGGGCCTCTGATGCAATTAGAAAGTGGTACCAGGGTGAACTTAAACACCCTGTCCCCACCAAAAAAACCCTCAATTATGAAAGGATTGGACTTTTGTATTCTTGGAAGAATTTTCCAGGATATTGCAAGGACATACCGGAATAGATGTAATAATTTTATACCATGGCTAGTAAAAGATTCCCAGTGGTGCTCCAGTAAGTAAGTTTAAGGATTCTCCTTGTGAGCTGAGTCCTGCGATCTTCTAGAGAAGATGTAAAATAAGTCTTTGGCTATGGCAGGACAGAGAACTTCCTTAAACATCAGATAAAAAAAGGGGAGATATATATATTTTGTATACTTAATACTATAAGTATGTTAAAATAGAAATAGTCTTTATTTCCTCAGGTTTTAGAACTTAGTCTGTTTCTACATATATTTTTATTTTGATGAACCCAGTAATTATTTTAGGACTTCCTCGTCTCTTTCTCTGTGAGGTTCACGAGCATTACTTCAGGGTTAACGTTACTCCAGGATCCTGCCCTTATTAAAACACGGGTAAATGTTTTGGGTTGTGCTGGCAGGTGATGCAGTTCTGTTAGGAAATCAATTCTGAGTATCCAGATCTTCAACCGAGTACGTTGATAGCTTTTATTTCCTCTGCCGGAGGAGTTCTGCCCTGTAACGAACTTCTGCATTGACAGCAAAATACAGGAGTATTTCAGAGGCAGGTCTGTAAACGTGGAGCCTTTCAAATCAAAATGCATGATCAAAATTGGATAATCTTACATTCATTAAGGTTAATATTACACTTGCCTTATAAAGGTAACCAGAGACCAATGTAATAGGTGAAAATAAATATAGCATGTATTGTAAAGTTGGGGTGACAATCCGTTTGGTATGTGTTTTGCTCATCTTGCATTGACATAGACAGAAGACACCTGAATACATTTACAGGCTTAATTCTGGCCCTTAAATGAGATTTTTTTTCATTTTAAAAGATATTTTTGAGAAAGCATTTATCTCTAATGTTAATATGAACAAGAGAAAGCAAATAATAACGCAGTAACCATTCAGTAAGGGGTCAAATACAGAGTGGGGTTTGTGGTTGTGGAGTCACGCTGTTTTGCACCAGGCCAGAATCTGGTACAAATTTCAAATCCCTTCAGCATGCAAGCGTTGTAGCTCAGTAATGCTGTACAATCACGTTATGTACGTCTATTTCATATGCTCGGTTGTTTATTCTGTTGCAGGATTTACCTAAAATTATGGGTGAAATCATCCTTTCTAGCCTTATTACTTTTCTTTGTAGTGTCGCATCTATTCAGTAGCTTGACTCCTGCTGGTGCTGCTGTCTGCGTGTGCCGGATTTCATCAGCCGACTCGGGGACCGACTGGTTGGCACGCGTTCCTGCTGCTTTCTGGCAATGCCACTGTAGTTTAACTTCAGCAGCCTGAAGGACCGCTTATGCCAACAGTTTAAAGGCATAGCTCTCATTGGACATGAAGTATTTAAGCTCGTATGGCTTTCTACCCCCTGGTAAGACAGTGTTGGCAGCTTTCACCTTGGAGCTCTGATCATCTACTCTTCGCCCCCACCAAAGTTTGTGCAGGCGAAGCTAGCAATGCCTGAGGTGCCTTCTTTGTGGAGCTGCTCAGAGTTGCTTCTTGCCAGATGATAGGGCTTCTAGAAAGGGGAGCTTTATCAATTCTTGGGATTTTTGTGTAATCAGTCTCTGTAAATAGCTTTTGGTAGCCTGGAACAGATTTAGATGGGATAACTGCAATTAAGATGCTGCTGTCAGAAAACTACTTTAAGGTGACTTTGTTTACTTGTTTTAAAGTTCCATGCTTTTTTGTAATTCTTTTGGCTTCAATTCTACTGGAATTCAATATTTAACTAAAAGAACTAACAGTATCAGTCAGCATCAACAGAGCTCGTGTTTTATCTACAGATACTATGTGGGTTTGAGCACAACTCTGCTGAGGTCTCAGCCAAGACCTGCAACTCTCAAAACTGCTGGGCCCACGCAGTTCAGTCCGTCTTGGCCTGTTGGAGAGGTTTGGTTACACTTCCTCCTTGAAGCATTGGTTGAGAGAATATACCCCTGATGACAGGACTGCTGAGCACACTCGGCGTGTGGCAGGCAAGCACTGAGCACCGCTGTGGCAGCGAGGTTACTCTCCTGTCACAGGCACCCGCTTCCTGCCCGGCATGGTCTAGGTATGTGGTACTAGCCAGCAGGCAAGCGAGGAACAAGGTGTTAGGCACAAGCCAAAATGTTAAAATAATCAGGCTATCTATTTACTTAAGCCTGTTGAGTTGCTGAGGGCTTGAAAGAGTGCTCAAAGTCTTGCCCTCCATTTACCGGGTCTGTACGAAGGCAGCAGTCTGATTGTGACTGGTATGCTCAAGTTGTAAGACTGAAGAAATTAGCCGGGGTCCTGGCTACCTGGGCCCATGACTCTTATCAAGTTGTCTGTCTTGAAGCATATCTCTTTGCCAAGCGCTTCACTGTACTCAGATATAAGTCACTGTTGATGTGTATATATGTTATAGCATCCAACTAATCTCCTCTGTACTCTGGAATAGGCGGTGCTGGTGATACGAATTTAGATATACAAATGCGACTCTTGCAGGTTGTGTTGTCTACATAAAAAAAATTATATATGTATTATTGGACATATTGTTCTTGGCATTTTGACATGGATCACTGCCTCCAGAAACATTATGTGGGTTTTATATGCTTTTACACTGCTAAGCTGTATTATATTTCTTGTATTTGCATTGGCCTAAATGGATTGAATTTAGCTAAAACCTTGGATTTTGTTCAGCTTGCTGGTGGAAATTTATTTTTATTGTATAGCCAGATACATACAAAGTCTTGAAAAGTAGAGGGTGTGGAGAATCAGTTGCTTGTTTGCTTAGAGTATCCCAGGAAGAACACAGCATTACAGAGCTTTGTAATAGCTTAGTCCCAAAGCCATCAAAGTACTGAGATGAGAATTACATGTTATAAGGAAGACTTTCCGCTTCGCTTGGGCTTGAAGTTTCTGAGAATCAATAAAATGTTTGCCATTTGTGTGACAATCCTGAACCAGGGTGAATTCAATGGGTGATGGCTGTAAAGACATTTCAGTACGTTTTGGGGTGGATCTCAGGTCAAGGCCCTAAAATGTTTGAGTCTTGGTCTTAGTACCGGCTTTGATATGGGGAATGCTGTTAAAAAAAAAAAGAGAGAAAGATAAGGCATAATAGAAAAATCTTATTTAAAAAACTACAAAAACGTCAGTGTTGAAAGACGTGGAGACTTACTGATGCCAGAGATGATCTTCAGTGACTTGTAAGTGTGGTTTCTTTGTGGTTGTTTAACAATTTTTTTTACGTTGTTTTGATTTGGGGATTTTTTAAGGGTTTTTTCTTGAAAAGGTAAAGTGCCTACCTTCATTCTTTGCGAACCCTTGTCTTCCATGTTAGGATCTATTTGAGAAGAGTTACTTAATCCAATTATGCAGAACTCATTAGATGCACTAAACTTAAATTTTTCCAACTTCTAGTTTTCCAAGTGGTTGTCTCCAGGAAGGAATTCTCCTGTGTGTGGCCGAGGTGTGTATTTATTGTTGCTTTGTTTTCACTGGCAGTGAAGTTCTGAGGAGGCATTTCCCTCAGGTTTGATGCATCCCAGTTGCTTATATGAAGTGTTTCCCAAGGTACAAGGTAGATTGATTAGTTGGGGAAAGATCTGCCCACAGTACAAAAAGTAATTTTCTTATCTTAGAAAAATGTCATTATTGTTCATTCCTAAAATATGTCAGCAGTACAGAGAGTAACATTTGGCGATGGTCATGGTTATTCTCAGAGGTCTAAAGTGTCCAAATTAAAACTAAACCTGCAAAGGTCTGTGAAACACTAATGCAGTGATTTGGGGATTATTAATGTGATAGACCACAGTTAAGGCCCGTGCAGCCAATTCCTAAGTCTCTTTCGGTTCAGATTGAGGCTCCCTGTATGAAAGATGTCTGTCTGTTTGCACTTTTAGCAAACTTTAATACTTCAAGTTTTATGCCTAAACCCTTGGTTGATGTAAAAATCTCCTTTTCTGCTGGAAAAAGTTAGAATTTTAGTGAACCTGTTCAAATTCATTGCTTAGTCCCTTGCATGTTCCTCACTGTTTCTTGTGTCCAACCTGCTATAGTGTGTACCTACTAAAAAATTGTGTACTAATGAAATGACTGACTAGTGCTGATTTACAGTATTTTTAGGATCAGTTTAATCCCACGTAAGAGTTTCATATCACAGTTAAACAGAGTTGGTCCTCACGTTGAAGATGGCTTCTCTTTTGTTAGAAGCAAGTAGGTAATATTTTGGGGAAAGAAGGGGAAAAAGGAATATGCAGATTAGTATGAGCATGAGCGCAAAGCTCAGGTGGACTGTGATGTCTTTAAGCCAGAGAAATAGGAAGAGCTATTGAATCTGAACCACTATCTCTTTGCACATGAATCTTTTTCCCCACTGTGATACAGAGATCATGCGCTTTCAGAGTCCAGTGTTCTCTTTAGTGTAGCAGAATAATAAATTATATCAAAGGTAGTTTCCCTTTATTAGGTGTAAAAGGGGGGAAAAAAATGGATCCCAGTGCCTTCTGCAGTAAGGAAAAGGAAGGGCTTTAGTTTTGTTTTGGATTCTGTTTTCTTGAAATAGATGGCTCACAGGTTTTCTATTCAGAGTGTAAGTTTTATCCCAAAGATGCTAAATCTTATCAGAGAGGTACGTTAGTGTGGTGGAAATTTTATTCATGAAGTTGGCATATCTGGAAGACTAGGCCATGAGTTACCACCAAAATACACGCGTTCGGTATTGGAGATGCAATTGTCCTATAAACCAGATGCTTCTGGTGGGGGGCGAAAAACTGTTTTACTGAAGTGGGCAAGACAACCTGCCACTTTCCTCATCTAAGACAAGAGAAAAATGAAGAGTTCCGTTAAAAGGAAGACATTACATAACTTGTTCTGATGTGTTTTCTTGCTCCAGAGTCATCTTGTCATATTAAGATTGATGTGAAAGATAAAGTTGGCTCTAGGTTAGCCCTCAACTGGTGATGGATTTATTAAGCAGTACATCTTGTGCGCACGCTCATGTAGTAGGTTACTAAGGCTAGTAGGAAGAATAACACAGAGGGTGTTTGCCATCACAGTTTCAAAGGCATCCACATGGAGCGCTTGTCCCTCAAAATGAGCTTCAGGCGTTTAACGAGAACCACCCTAACGTGCCAATGTAACCCTTTAGACCCATTTCCAGCAAGGCGCTGGAGTGCTGTCCCAAATGTGTGGCTGGGATTTCCAGTGAGACAACAGGAAAGAATATTGAACACAAACGAAAATGGAATAGTTAGGAGATGTTTTTGCACATATTTATTATTGCAGCTTCTGGGTTTGGTCTTCCCGTTATGTGTTGTTACAAGCATCAAATCACTGAAAACATTTTGGCCTCAGTTTCTCACTTAGTAACATATGTACAATGACCACAAATTAACAGGCCCACCTGGAATGTGAAAAAAATCTTTATTTACAGAAGATGATAACCTGCAATTAGTCAGTTCAACATAAATAAGTTTTATTGTTATAGTTGATCTCATTAATCTAATTCCATATGTCAGCGTCACAGTATCATAGGGAATATTCTGCGTTATTAGTGACATTTTATTAAACTCTAAAAATTAGAGTTGAAAATCTGAAATACCTTATTTATAGGAATTGGACTTAAAATACACGTCTGTGTCTTTGTGCGTGTGTGAGGAGGAGAGAATGAGCCATCAAAAAAAGGAAAGCAAATTAGGAGCTACATCTCCTTTCAATGAACAGTGATTTAAATACAGGACCTCTTTAGGGGCTTTAGAAATGAGGGCACTGAATCTGTTTTGATCTGGATTCTTCACAGCCAACGAAAGGGTTAACTGCCTGCAAGAAGGTGGGCATTTTGAAGCACATTTTGCCTATGAGATAAAGCTCATATGAAAATTTACATGTTAATGGAACATTTAAGGGAAAAAAATTGCTCTTTGTCAATTGATTGTATAAATATTTTATCTAGTGTAATATTAGGGGAAGGCAAGCGTGAAGGCATTCAGTTTGAATAGTTTTTGAGAGGAGAATTAGGACATTATTGTTGAAGAAATAATATAAAATAGGGAGTTACAAGCACTTGATCTAAACTGTAAAAACCTTTCATGCACTCTGGCAGAAAGAGCAGATTAAATCCATAATGAAATGGGTAACTTTAGGCCTGCATAAATTTCCAAGCAGTCTCAGTTTCCCAGGAATCTCTCTCTGCTAGATTAATGGCTAGCAGCCTGCCACATAATGAAGTAGTTTGCCTTGGCAATGTGCTCATGAATTTATTATGGTGTCCACAAGTGTGCTATATGGCCTAGACATCTTTATAAATCCTGGATTTAGAGCTGCAGCGATGAGCCATTTCGGTCCTAATGGTGAGGTTGATTTATCACTGTGGTCCTCCACGCCACCCTCCCACCCCCTCCCTGACAGTTATAAAAGGAAAATACAGGTCATATCATTGATGGAAATGAAATGTGAAGGTAATTAGATAATGCCAAATGGATATGGGAAAAGGTGCACCGCTGAAATTTTAAATATGTTGGTAATTTTTTCCTTGGAGCAATTATATCAGGTTGATTTATTTTTACAGTTTATAATCACTTAACTACCTGTGGCTGATTTTAACCAGAGCTTGTGCCTTTGGAGACAAGAAGTAGAGCTTTTCAGTCCATGATTGTTTATTGTAAATTCATTTATCTCAAAATACCTAATTTATTATGCAATTTACACAAGTCACAGCTCATTGCTGATGGGGAATAATGATTACCCGTTTGGCTCCTTGTAAACTGTTCTCTGTGGCTTTATAAAATAATCAACAGCCAAAGCTGCAAGGATTTAAAGAATTCTCTATATTGAAACTAAAACCTGGTTTTCCTCTGAAAGACACTGGAGAACAGTGGAATACAAAGCAAATTGCCTAGAGATGTTTCAATCGATGCATGAGTAGTCCAGAAATTATTGGATATTTATAACTCAGAATTTGTATTACAGAGGGATCAGGGCTTTTAGTGGGAATTTGGACATTTCCAAAAGAAACAATAAAGTTTTTTAGCAGCCAGGATAGCGGAGCTTAGAAAACAGGAGTGCTACCATACTGGAATAGTGTGCTGTGGACCAAAAGAAATGGGTCCACCCTGGGTTTTCAAAGGGACCTAAAGGAGTCAGGGGACAGCGGTTCCTCAGCAGCCCTGCTGTCGAAAGCACTCAGGCTTTTTCGGCACATCTTGAGCCACCGTAAACTGAAGCTTCCAACAGGTTGGTTGATTCTCAGTCCTGCAGAGGCAGCTGTTGTGAAATGGCAATTAGTGATTCTTCTAATTTGGAGGAGGGTGAGTGGCTGAGCTGGGTATTGCAGGGGTTTTAATTGGTTTTTGACTAAGGGATAAATTGGGGGAGGGAATGGGGGACATGGCTTGTTTGTTTGTTTTTGTAATGAAGAAGGTGAAGTGCAGTGCTAATGAGCTAGAGATGTAGGCAGTTCCAGAAGTGATACTTCTTTTTTTAAAAAGCATAAATTATTACGTTCATTTTGGACTGGATACAAAGTTCCCTCCAGTGAGCAGCGTGATTTTCACTATCGGCTCACTGTAGAACAACAGGCCCATGAAAACTCCACCTGAATGGTCCTGGTTTCTTCAGTCTCTTTTAACTCACTTGGGTTTGGTAAGAGTTGAAATGCCTGGTGACAGCTCATCAGCTGAAGCAATATTTTAGTAATCCTGGGGCTGGTAAGCACCTGACTCACAAAGGCAGGAAAAGGGGGCCGGGTTGGTCGAGTGGGACCAAGTCCATAGTTAACTTCTGATAAAGCTTGAAAAGAGTTTAAGCTCTGCATTTGCAGGGAGAGTGACTCTTACAGCTTACAGAGCTGCTCTATCTGTCTTTTCAACTTGTCGGGACAGAGATTTTGTTGGGCTTTAAACAGCACTATGCCTGCAGCGTAGTTCTCTTTCTCTCTGAAGCAATTGGATCAAATCAAAGTCCTTTCTCACCTGGAACAGAGTTCTCACTTGAAGTTTATCCTACTTGGTGAGTAACAAACTACTAAAACTAGGCAAGGATTACATTATGTCAACAGCTTGGAGTTGTGCCTGAGTAACTGTTTATTTCTTTGAAGAGATGCAACTTGTCTGTAGCACCTGGAACTCAGGAAAGCTAGAGTTGCCAGATCTCTATTCACCCTCTCTTGGGGTGCCTGATTTGTGTCTGGTCACCCTGGAACATGAAGTCTAGATGAAAACTGAGCTGCTTTAGTTGAGTTCAGTCAGCCTGGGCATGCATAGCCACTGGAATGTAGCACTGTGTTCAGAGCAAGGTCCTTCTAGGGCTAGTGCGGAGTAAAAGAGAAAAGAGCCTGCCTTGTTGCTTTAAAAATAATTGCTTTTAAAAAGTAACTTTATGTTCTAAAAGCAATACAGAAAGTGGCATATTCAAAGTGAAGCTTAAATGAATCTTCTGCGTCTTGAGGTTCTTCAACAGGCTTTTTTTGCCTGGTGTTCCCATTCAGTGCTGAATTTGTCACAGGGAGGAGAAAGGAAGGTGAGGATCACCTCTCCCTCCCTGTTCTCCCTCCTGTATGTGCCGATGTGGATACACAGGTGCCTACGTGCACACACCAGCACCAGAAGTAATGCTATTTCATGACTCTGGAGAAGCTCTTTTGAAGGATGTATTTGGTTCATTGGGGATAGAAAGTGTCATCTTGCATGAACTATTGTAATATTACTGATACCAGTGAAAGAAAATACAAGTGATAATCTCTCCACCTTCTCAAAAAGATCATTTCCTTTGAAAATTTAGAGCTGGAATGTGAAAATCCCTAAATGGTGATTATTCTCCACACAAGGGGAGGCTACATAATGGTTAGACTTGGAAGACTTGGGCCAATCTCTTTTTGATCTTTCCCTAACTCCTTAAGTGACTGCCAGATATAAACTTAGAGCAATGCATCCAGAGGAGGCCAGTGATTTTTGCATGCCGCCTTCTCTTCCCCAGAACTAAACGCTACATTTTCTTGTCACTATTAATTTACATGGCAGTGGACCAAGAAATCGTTGAACCAAAGACACCATTAAGCTTGTGTAGACACAGAGCAGAAAGCAGCCCTTGCCCCTGGGAGATTACAGAGCAATTTCCCATGTTGTCATTGCTGTGGACTTGGGGCTAAGGAGGGAGGATGTGGCGGTCACTTTTTTTGCTCTTGCATTCAATGTCTAGGTCTTTGTTGTCTGCTGCAGGAAGGGCTAATGTATTAAAACACCATTCTCAATATACAGTTTTGCTGTAGGTCATACACACTGCAGTTCTAGAGCAGAGCACGTGTAGGAAGTGTGTTGGATACATGTCTTGAAGTTCGCACCCCAAAATAGCAGGTCTACCCAAGGCTAAGCTGTGACTGCTTTAGTGTGCTTTTATGCAGCGAGTGTTGTTTAAAGTACCCGGGATCAGTAATGTTGTTGTCCAAGCTGTCACTCACCCACAGTGGTGCACGCAAGGTAGAAATGTGGCTTCGAAGCTTTAATCTGCAAATGTCTGAATTTAAAGGAAATCCTATCCAGAGGCAAATGTGGTCCAACGCTTTCAGGTTGGATACAGCTGTCATCCTTTCGCAACACAGATGCTTCTGCTTGAGTTTTCAATATAAAACTGCTTTGATTTAATGAGATGAATAATTTGTATGGTAAATAAGTACCTCTTGTTGCTGGATCTTGTGACCGAAGGAGGGCTGAGAGAGCCGTAAAAAGGGGGTTTCTGACACCCAGTTTTCATTGAAAAATCTATGGGATTTAGATGACTTTACATCCTGTTAGCTATTTTTCTCAAAAATTTCATTCCTGTCCATTGATGGCAAATTCTAATGATAATATTATAACATCTACTTATACTGAACTGCACTTTAGTTTTTTAAAAATGCAGTTAACATGTGGTTGAGTTTTGGATTCTTTTTTGTTGCCTGGTAACTTCTCAGAAAAGAAAACTGTAAATGCTTCTACAGCGGAAGTTATTGTAATTTTTATCCCTGGGCGAGAGTGAAACTTTACTTTCAAATGTGGTTTTGGTAAAGGTATCTTGCTATAAAAGATGAGAATATGAGAATATAATTGTTGCAATGGTCTTCTGCAGCCACAGGGACTAGATTCTTAGTATAAACTCTTTAAGTTTAGGAGGTGTTTAAAATAGTTTTCAGTGTAGGGTGAAAAACTTGAATATGTAGGAACTCTTATAGAAATACCTCCCTCGCCTTTAAAAAAAGGGAAAAGAATAGTTCTGCATGTTTTGTTGTGTAAATGAGTTACTCACAAATTCCTAGCATCAAACATTCAAGGCTGGATGTAAAAATTCTGCACGTTCCTGGAGAAACTTTGATAGTGGTGCATATTTGATCAAATATTTGTTTTATAAGTTTCCAAACATTCACACATCCCTTTGAGCTGACTGGGGCTGGCAATGTTCCATACGCTGGCGTAGGTAAACCAGCACAGTTATTTGCTCTTCGCTCATAAGTAAATTCTCACCTTTCTGGAACAGCCGGTCCTGGCTCTTTGTAAGTGCTGTTGGTTTTTGCATAAAATGAGTTGGCATCTGTTGCGAACTAGCTAGTCACTGT
Source organism: Phaethon lepturus (assembly GCF_000687285.1). NCBI lineage: Eukaryota > Metazoa > Chordata > Aves > Phaethontiformes > Phaethontidae > Phaethon > Phaethon lepturus. The sequence goes on from NW_010515517.1 coordinate 56,998, forward strand.
GTGCCGTGACTCCTGGGCCCAATTCTGTAGCCTCTCCTTATATCCCACAGAAATATTCTGAGCCAAAAGAAGTTTACTGCTCCTGTTGTTGTTTATGGGCTGGGCTATGGCAGTATTGGTAATGATGCATGCTCTTGCCTTGTGTTATACATAACTTGATGTTTTTCCATGGTAAGGTTTCCAGGCACAAAAAGGTGCATGCAGTGCTAACAGCCAAGGGAGCCTGATTGTTTGTCTTCAGTAGCAGTTTGTCTGTGGGGTGGCTTGTTTGTTTGTTTTAAATTCCCCCTGTAATTCCATGTATCCTGATGGTACGCAGCCCTATAAAATACATTTTAGTTGATGCTTCTCAAGTAATGTATTACATGTTTGTTCTAAGGCAGCTAAATAACTCCTGAAAACACCTGCTGCCTGCATCTTAGTTTTTCAGGGACTACTGTAATAAGTCCAAAATTTCATCTAACTGAAGTTTAAGATTTAAAAGATAAGTACTGTTCAGTTAACTAATCAAATAGTCATAAAAGCTCTTTTCTGAACTATAATTACATTTGTTCAGTTCTGGGTTTGATTTATGTTTTATTTTAATTGTCAGCCCTGCTACACCATGATGCTAATAGAAATGTTATTGCAGCCAATATGGGCTAAAATGATGTCTGATGATTATTAATGAGAGCAATAAGAAGGTATCTTCATATAAAGTCAGCATTAAAGGAGTAATTCATTTTACCTGGTATAATTGGATTGTAGCATTTAAATAGCCTGGGACTTCCTCTTAATTGTGATTAGTTGTAGCTTCTTCCTTTTAGTACAGTATTTAACTCTTCCTCCACTACTGCTTCTGTTTCTTTTATGAAGTAATTAAACATGAATTGTTCGGTGCCTTTTAATAAATATATCCAAGGATTTAGTAGCTGTTAAATGGAATAGCTGCCTGTTAGAAATGCTTAGGCACAAACCGTAGCTAGAGGTGTGAAGCTGTCACTTCAACTGTAACGTTTTATATGGCACATCGTTATACAAATGCCTCAATTGTTGCTTTGGTTGCAAGAATCACAGCAGGTGTCTTTGTCAGGAGCAACTGTAAAGCTGAATTTTAAGAGAATCAAATGAAAGGAGGGTAATTATTACCTTTATTTTATCAAGGGATAAGCAGAATACACAAAGGCTTATTTGGAACTGTGCTCGGCAAATGAGCTGGTCTGAGATGTCAGGGCGCTGAGCCCTGAGCCTCCGCGTTCTCCTCTGCGATGTAGGATTTTGGGTGACTGCACAGTACGTTATGGGAGATGAATCTTGTTCTCCAATACTGCCCTGTGTTGCTGTGTCAGAAAAATTAACTGTTCTAAGTGAGCCCAGTCTGGCTGTTTGCTGCCCACTTTCTGGTGGATAAATTTGATTTGAAGATTTTGCCCTTTTTAAAAAAAAAAAAATATATATATATTATCTTGCCGCTGCATACACGCAGAGCATGACAGGCTGGGGGAGTGCATTTATAGTACTCCAGATGCACAGGTTTTAAGGATTTGAAACAAAATAATGTTTTACCCTTCTATTAATTTAACTAGCTTTTGAAGAGCTCTAATGATTCAGAATGTAAAAGGACGGTCACTTGGGAGCTGTGATATAAAAGTTAGCCTGTATTTATGACACTCTACTGTGAGAAATGAGTGTCTATCAGGAGAATAGTAGTGCTGATCCATAGGAGGGCTCTCTGAGGACGAGTTAGAACTGTTTATCCCTTACCGAGAAAGGCACATATTTCTTACTTATGCCTGCTAGCGCACCTGGAGAGACTCGGAGAGTCTGGCTGCTGCTGGTAGCTCCCAGCTAATATACATTGATTTACTTTTACTCTAGGGTACATGAGGATAGATAAGAATGTGCTGATCGGTCTTCCGTGTTCTCTGCAACGTGTGCACCTTGCCTAACTAAGGGTTAGGCAGGCATTTAGAGTGTACGTAATTTTTTTCTCCTCTTTTGCAACCTCTGTGCTATTTTTCCATGTTAACGAGATGTAATTTGAAGACATTGGGGTGTATTTCCATGCATATTACTTTGTATTCTGTCTAGTATTTTGATGCGTGAGGGAAATAAAACATGGATTGCTTGATGTCAGCAGTGGATGGAGGTGTTGCTCAGCTGCCTGTTTTCTCTGATGTTTCAACTGTAGTCTCCTTGTAAGCCATCTTTTAGGCCACGTTATTTTGCCGCCGTGAAGTCTGCTGGCAGCTGTTTTGTGCCCATGGCACAGACAAAGCAGTTGGTTTCTCTAACATAAGTAATATAAATTCTGTTAGGAGTGAGGCTTCTCCAACCTCCATTCTTGATGGCTTAGCTATGTTAGTGACATATGCATAACATCTTTCCTGTAGCCCGTGTTTGTTGCAGAAGCTGAGCTGGCGAGAGTGTGGAATGAGAACCCAGTGTGTACGCGAGTGCCTGCCCCCCTCTTCGACTGTGCCTGGTTTTGCATTTTGATGAAAAATAATTAATGGACTTCAAAAATGCCTAAGATAAATAATGAACGAAATTAGGCCACCAGTAATCTATTCCAAAGGCTATAATATGTTAAAAAGAACTGCAGAGTTAACAAAAACTTGTTCTTTTAAGGCTGGCTCGCAAAGGCTATTAATACTAATGACGCTTTAGCATCCCATCCAGAATTTTGGAGCTGTGTGGGTCATTCTTGTCTAGATTTAGGCTCTTTTCATTTTTGCTGGAAAGGCAGATCTCATAGGGAAGTCCCACTACATTTTCTTTTATCGGTTTCCCTGAACACAAATGGATGGAATATGTGAAAAGGTCCGAAATGTCAAGCCAACTTTATGTATTACCGCTACTGCAAAATTTCAAGGGTTCGTGATTAAGATATGCAAGAAAAGAATGGATCGTCTTAAAAACCAAGCTGTGTTGGTTCTAAGAGATACCGTTCCTCAAAGCTAAGATTGGCAAGTGATGAAAATTAATGTTTGTATAGCACATGAGTCCGTTTAAAAATTCAGGTACCTCGCGATTACAATGTTTCCAAAATTTGGAGTGAATTTGTCTTCCATGCACACTGCTATTTGAAAGCATGTAGAATAGAACTTTTAAGAAGAAAATAATACTGTCCTGAGATGGAAAGGACCCATGAGATCAAAATACACAAAATGGGTTGTTTTAAGATGGAAGAATGAGTTTAAGTCCTGAGTTGATGCTAATTTGGCTTCTGGTGAACTGTAAAGAGACTCATCTGAGAGAGGTTGTGCTATGTGTCCTGTAGAGACAACAGTTCTCTTGAAAATAATGGGAAAAATCCAGGCATGGAGCCGTTCAGGTTTTAGTACAGAGGTGAAAGTCCTTGGAGCAGCGGTGGTGGTTTTTTGGGTTTTTTTTTTGGTGGTGTGGGTGGTTTTTGTTTCCAAAAGTCCGCATCTTCTACATGCCCACTGTTTTTACGTTTGGGGAATTTTTTGATACTTACACCTTCATATCTTAATCCTTGGAGTATACTTTTGAATTTAGAAAGCTGGTACCTGCTTATCTTGCTGTGTGTTGTTTTTTCATTGTGATAAAACTTGTGTTTTCAGCAGCTTTTTCTGAATTGGGATGTGGTTTAAGGCAGCTCTGGTGGATTTCTGTCCCTGGGAAGTCAAGCAAACTTTTGCCATTGATTTAGGGGTAGGGTGTAATGAACAGCTGCAGCTCCACTCTAAGTTAGGTAAGACTGCAAGCTTTCCATGATCTGAAATCATAATTGGTGTTGCCTCAAATTAGATACCTACTAGGAAAAAAAAAAGGCTTTATGAAAATGCTAGGTGTAAGTATCCCCTCCCAGAGTACCTCTGGTATCTGTTCTGTGAGTGAGGACAGGTAAAAATGAATCTCTCGTTACCTAAAGTAACAGCTCTTTCAAAAAAAACGCTTGTGCTATTGTAAAAAAAAAATTTATTTTAAAAAATACTGTATTTCTTAAACCGACTAAACAGGTAGATTGTGACTCTCAAGCTATTTTAAACACGCACCACAGGCTTCTCTCTCTAACTCCTAATTTGAATATCCGAATCTCTCATTTCTCTTGTGCCCCATTCGTGCACCCTGCCTAACAAATGTTAACATCGGTAGGCCTTTGCATCATCAAAGAAAATGTGCTCCATGAAATATCATGTGTATAAAATATATATAATCTTCATCAGAATATGACTGCATGTTTTCTTTCTGCCTTGTATTTTGTCAAACATACATTGTATATTAATGCAATGCTTCGAGAAATAATGGATTGTTTCTGGTTCATTTAGCTGTGCATGTGTTATCTCATTTTACGAAGCATATGCATGTCTTTTAATCTGCTATTAACATTTTCTTCAACTTTGCCCCCTCTCTGTTTTATCCTGGCGGTAGGCGAGGGAGGTTTGTTTATCCTGCTCCAATTCTGGGGTGTTTTCATCTTTAATTGTAGGTCAGGGAGCAGGGACCTCTCCGGCACTTGTGTTTTCCCCGGCTATGTAAATGCGAGTGTGCCGGCTGCACTGGTGGGACCTTCTTTCCCTTCAGGGTTACTTATGCAGCAGATGCATTGCCAATCCTCTTATTGTACCGATATTGATCCCACCTCCCCATAATGAACTGTAACAACAACTCTATTATTCGCAGGTACCCGATTGGCTGAGGATAATATGAAATTAGCTGGCGTGCATCGGGGCTGTCAGTATCGATTTCCCTACCCAGATTACTTGTTACAAAAGAATAGAGCTGTCTGCACCGTAATTGAACAAGTTAACTCCTTGTCTCATAAAATGTAAGCCCATATTGATTGCCTACTGTAGTATGCAGAAGGAGGAAAGTTATAATGGTATTTAATCGCCATGGTGCTGAGAGGCTTTTTTTGCCACGAACCGAGTGACAGCTGCTGAGAAAAGGCTCGAGGCTTCCTTGCAAACAGAGAAAACAGCAGGATTTCTTCGAGTGATACATAATGAGGGGCCGCAGTGAATACAGAGTGCCCCTCGCTGCTGTTGCCTCACCGGTAGCGCTTCTGCCACTGCAAAATGCAGTAATTTTTCTTTTAATTGCTTTGTGAATGAATGGCAGGGCACCCTCGGGTGTGTGTTGGTTGGTTTCCTTAAGCCATGGTGTGTCTTTGAAACTTGTGGTTGAGGTGCACCCTCCTTTCAGGTGTCAAGAAACACATCTCTGAATTCAGAGTTGAAAATGTTTCCTGAGCATGGAGGGTCTCAGTTGCACCATCAGGCCAGAGAGGAAGCAGGTGGCATGTGGTGTTTTGGGGAACCGCTGGGCATCTCCTGTCCCTAAAACGAGGCTGGATATTTGCAAGTTGAGAGCAGCTGGCTGGGGGGACAGGGATAGTGCCCCGTCCGGCTCTGCTGTACTGCTGCTTGTTGTCTGAACTTGTAACAGCCGCCGCCCCAGTGCAGTGGCGTTTTAAAAGAACAATTACTGCAAGTCCACCAAGTGTACGTTTCATTAACAGCCGATGTCACTTAAAGTGCAGTTCGTGAGCAAACGATGGCAGCTGCGTGCGGGGAGGAAGGGATGGGTTCTCCCAGTGGGCTCTTTCCCACGGGGTGGGACTGTAGTAGTTTGCAGTGGTACGCGGAGGCTCTGGCCACGGGGTTTCAGAGATGGGCAAAGGCCTTGGAGAAAACACTTCATTTTCAGGGAGTGACTAGCTCTTCTGCTGCAAGATCTCCCAGTGCCATTGTTTGGTTTTGATTGTCTTCAGTACTTTATTTGTAGTTTCCTGTTCAAACTCACCTCTCTGCACGCTGATAGATTTCTGCTCCTCTGTTTTCTGGTGCTCTTTCCATTTCTTCGAGTTCTGTTTTCAGCTTGGTTGTGGTTGTGTTTTGTTTGTTTGGTTGGTTTTTTCACAGTACCTACACACATTATGCTACCTCTTTTTATGGTGGTACTGTATTCTTCCTCCCTGCTTTAATCTCGTAATTGTGACACCTTGTCCTTGCCACTCCTCTTGTGGACCCCTAAGCATTGCTGGAATTGACTTAGCTGTTACTTTTCCAATAAATTCAAGGGAAGTAGCAGTTTGTCTTCACCTGCTTTCTATTCCCTCGTGCTTTCCCATCAGCTAGATTGGTCAGATTTTTCAGAAGTGCCGTGTAAGTTTCTCTTCCCTCCCTTTCCAACCTTAATTTTTCATGATGCAGAATTTATTAGGTGGCAAATATAGGAATACAAATGTGTGAATAAAGGCACCAGATTTGCAGGGATTTATTGCAGTCCACACTCTCTCAAGCAGTAAGGGATGAGACCAGATGATTCTGTTTTCCAGAAGAACTGTGCAAGGCTAGAGAAAGATTGTAAAGAAAACAGAAGAGAACTTGGAAAGTGATAAATTGAAGAACAAGTGACGTAAAGCTGAGGATGAGGGAAGAGTTACTCCAAATCACAGAATCTGGGTGTGCAGCACAGGGTGAGATGTGTTGATATGGACTTTGAGGGACTCCCCACAGAGCCTTGAGGAAAAGAATTCAAGTAAAGAAATAGAGTTTAGAAACTCAGTGCCAACTGGGAAAGCACCGTACAGTGCAGAATCCATACTATTCCTTCAGAAAGCACCTTCTTTTGCCAGAATTGCCAAAGTGAAGGAAATACACTAATTTTTGTCTGTATTAGGGTTCAGCATGGCATCTGAATCCACAGCTTTGCCTGCAGATGTTACTAATTTCATCCAAAACTTCTCTATCAAGATATTTTAAGAAAATTTACAGATGTGTTTAGGTTCTCAAGTATATTAAAGGAAAAGGATGCATACTACTCCAGAATGCTTTTGCATACATCTCTGAATGCCATATTAGTTTTATTGCCTTAAAGCTGGAGTTTATGGACTGAATATATAACTTAATCCAACCACATAGACAGTCTACGTGGGCACGGGAGCAATAGCCACTGGAGGCGGTGCCTTCCTGTATCCATTTCCATGAACCTCTGGGAGAAAAGGAAACAAGTCCTTGTTTTCTGTGTCTAACTCTCCACACTGAAGGAGAGTAGTATGGAAACCACTGCCAGTTTGCCATGACTACCTATAGCATGGCTGTAACAGGCTGTATGGCATATGAGGTAATGGAGACTAAATGAGGAGAGTGAGGGAGAAGGAAGAAAGGGAAGTCATCTGTGTTTCTCTTTCCTACTCTTCACAATTGAAAGCAAGCTGCTTTGCTAAGACAGAAGCTGTGCATTCAGTCGGGGTTTTATGAAAACTCCAAGCTGGAGTGTGGGAGATGGTAAATTCAAGGAGTTGCTGGTTTCTGCTGTGTGCCAACCTTGTGTGCTACGAAGAGAAGGCATGTTTCTACTGCAGCTTTTAACTTGGTCCGGTTGAAGAATAATATTGATGAGAAATTTCAAATAGGCTGCTGTTCCCCAGCCATTAAAACAAATGCAGCTTTCATTCCTTCCCATTCCTAAAATCTGAGAGAGTATTAGTCAAATGGCACTTAAGATTCCCCAATGCTGTGACAGGCTCTTCCTTCTTCTGTATCCAGCCTACTGTTGTGGACAACGAGAAATGCTAATGACCACTTTGATAACTGTCTTGATGCTTTTCTTTAGACTTAACATCTTTCCCAGTAGAGAGTACTTTTGTATTTCTATTAGTCTGTCTGGTTTAATTTCTTCAGAGAAAATTGCTGAGTTCTGGGGGATATAATTTTTTTCTGTTTAAAGTCAAGGTTCCGCATTCATGACTGTTACGACGTGGCTGTGAGGTGTGTCATTCTGTGGAAACAGATGCATTTTTTAGGATCGTAGATGTTCATGTGACGATATAATTCTTTTCTGTTTAAAGTCAAGGTTCCACATTCATGACTTAAGACGTGGCTGTGAGGTGTGTCATTCTGTGGAAACAGATGCATTTTTTAGGATCGTAGATGTTCATGTGACAAGGTCTGCTGGAGCAATGTGTATTACATACGCAGTTGTACAGCAACTGTGTGAATATGCAAATGTGCAGGTTGTTTTCTGCTTATTTATTGAAACATGCGATTCCTTGGAATCATTTTGCCACCACTCCATCTTTCCATTCTCTTCCATGTGCCACTCCCACTCCATAGGGAAAATGGATCCATTAGAAACATGTCAGAAGCTCAGTGAGTCTGTGCTTGCAAAGCATGAGACATTTTTGCCTTCCACCCAGATAATGTGCATCCCCATCTTTTGGCCTAGCTGTTCCAGTACATAACAGAATGGGGTCCAGGCAGCAGCTGGAACTACTTGGTGCTACTACAGTACAAATAATAAATAACAATAAATGGGGGAAAAACCATTGAAGCTAGGACATGACCTTAGTGCAACCTATAAATAATGCATATAAAAATCTGCCAATCAAGAAGAAAAAAAATAATATAGTATTGCAAGTATTAATTTGGGCTGCAGACTGAATACACTGCGTGCTGTCTTTGCTCATACTCTTTTTACAAACGTGCGACTCCATTGCCTGGATTCCAGTTGCAGCTTTTGCACACCGGAGTAGAAGGATGGGAGGAAGCTTTACAAATCAGGATTTTTTTTATTTCATTCCTCTCTATTACTGAGAGATGTGAATGTATGCAAATGGCTATTGCTGCGTATATAGAAAAGATTTGAAGTAAGATGGTGGTATGCAAAAAAAAGAAAAGGGAATTATTTCATATCACCCGAAGGTAATATATTATTTTTATTTTCCCTGTTCCTGAGGCAAGTCTGTTTAAACATTGTCATGGAATACAATAAAATATATGCTGACATTTCTATCCATAAGAACCGGTAAACATAAAACTTTCTCTCTATGCTCTGTCTGTAAGAAGATTCTGGAATGCCCCGACCCTGTGATGAGCTTGCTTTCTTGGGTTGGTGCTGTCGGATGTTGTTCGTGGTATACTCCTATGGATGGGCCCTTAACCACGGGCGCTCCGTACCGCTCAGGTGGAGGCAGCAAAACGACAGAGAAAAGTTCAAGCTCGTTACGCTGCATTAAGGTTTCTGATGCCATGAGCACGCTAGGACCTGGTGGGCATTGGGCAGGTTGATGCGAGAGCTGTCTTTCAGAGGCAAGAGAGACAGCGCAGGCTTTTTACGACCCAAAGCAGCCAAATTTTGCCTGCCTTTCTTCCTCTTGCAGAAGCTGCCTGCGCGAAGTGGCAGCCTGTGTTACCGTATACTTGTTTGGGCCCAGAAGGTGGACTATTTTCAGACTGCTCCGAGGACAAATTGTTACTGTAAAATGAATTATTTACCTCGTTATGATGCAGAGTACTTTTTTTCCCTGAGAAGCTGGATTCTGTACCTGTGGTCTAAGCTGCTGCTGTCTCCAATCATGCTACCCAATGTGCTGCATTTGGACTTCATTTCTACTGAAGTATTTTGAATTAAGGGGGTTTTTTTTAGCCAGTTGTTTTGTGATTTTTCTCCCACAGCAATCAATAACTGTACTGCCCATCTATTTATTCCTAAATATCTTTGTTCTCTGTAAAACTTTTTTTTCCTTGAAGGACAAGTATAACTTCAATTTTTTTTTTTCCTTTGCTATTGAAAGCATGCTTGGATTCTCTTCTTGTTTGTCTATGTGTCTGACTTCTGGGGTTGATAGGCGGGAATAAGGGTACAGAAAAGGCAAGTAGAGTTTAGAAGGACATAGAAATATTTAATATACAGGCTGACGGTAATAACAAAGAAAGGATCTGTCAGGCTTGTGTTAAGAACTACAGTGCTGCAAACCCCTCGGGGGTAGCAGGTCATTCTCCTCTATATCGGTTCCCTCCGACTGCAAGACTTCTGGAGCAGGTACTTCCTGTTGTCTGTGTGGTGAGTGTCCAGAACAGTATGGAGCCCAACTGGAATCTTTGGGTGCTACCATTAGAAACAATAGTAGGGAATCATCCCCCTCTACTGATAATCTTGATATGCTGCTTATGGGTTTAGCCTGTACTACTGAAGTCAATGAAAGTATAACAGGTGACATGAGATAAAAATCCACTGTAATTAAGGTTTGTTTCCAAAACTGAACTGAGTTGGGAAACATTCCATTAACCATTTAAAAACCTGTGTCCTTTGAATTAATCTGCATTTTGGCATGGTAATAAAAAAATCACCATCAGTTTACAACAAAACTTTACTGCGTTGGATTTTGATGTAGGGTAGAAAGTATGAGATAGTATGCAGAACGTTTCTTCATACCCAGGATACCTTCTCATTAGTTAGGTCACCTAAGCATCCTTTTGTTGTTGTTTTTAGATGTTTTTTGTTGGTTTGTTTTTTTTTTTAATTCAAATGCAGCTTTGGGTTCTTCACTTGCTACTGATGAAATAAATAGCTTATAGTTCAACAGAATAGGAAGGCTTTTGCCTTCCGGAAACTTTTTACTGGATACAAGAAAAGCAATTGGAGATCGCCGAAGTTTGCCATAATGGCTTCTGTGCAGAACGCCATGATTTTTTTCTGCTGTAGGTGTGTAAAAGGATGACTGTTTGGATCTACTGTTGTCAGTTAGGTAAAGAATATTGATTTAAAAAAACAAACAAAAAAAACCCACCAACAAACCAGAATGTGATGAGTTCTGCAATAATCTCAATTTAAGGTCAGGCTGCCTTAATAACCACCCAAATAGGTCATGGCCGATTCAAAGTAGGAATTGAAGTCAGTGATAAAACAGCCATTAACATCCTGCCATCAGAGTTGGAAAGTGAAGATGGAACAGAATATGGGCGCAAATGTGTCTGTAACATTGGTGTTTATTCTTTTCAATTTGCCTTTTCTGCTTACAAAGCCTAGAAACATGATTTAAAACTTATTGTTTGAATGGAGGTTGTATGTCTGTCCCTCATATGTCTCTCCCATTCAGATGTACGTATCTGCACCTTGATATCACCAAAGCAGCAGTACAGGATGTTTATGTATTTTTAATAGTGCTCTGAACTTGGCCTGTCCTCGCAGACCCTGACGATCTTGGCTTTTTGGTAATTTGTATGTGTATGTTATACTCTCACCAGCGGGATTTCTTATGCTCTCCTGGTTCTGATTGTATGCAAGGGGGTTTCCAATCTCCGTAACAAGCCAAGGTGAGCTCCCTATTTACTCTGCCTATTGTGAATGCTCAGATCTATGTACAATTGTATATCAAATAACCTTGCCCCTAAGCAGATGAGTATTTATTTCAGTCAGTTACCCCTTATAATTACTATATTGAACCTAGTTGTCTATAAAATGGATGGTTTGCTTATGCAGTTTACCAAAATAGTTCATTAGGGGTTAAACAAAATGAAATCCCATTTGCAAAGAGTATAATAAATTGTTTCATCTGTGAATTTAGCTGTTCTCCCTAATGCAGACATGGATGTTACAGTGGTTCTCCCTTGATAGGGTTATGGGTTAATGAAATGCTTTTTCTGTTGCTTATTTTCCTCTCTTCTGTGCTGAGTGATAAGTAGCTAACCAACGAAGCTTGTAATTACAATCTTACAGAAACCGGGCCGATCTGTATATAAATCTCACCATCCAATTACAAGATGTAATAATTTTGCACTCAAGCTGGTAATGAGGTCTAATACTTGTGCATGTGATAATCCCCTCTGGATGCCGGCTTGATCAGATGTTGGCTTTGTAATTAGACGGGCAGAAAATCATTATTTCATGTTCAGGAAAAAATTAGGTTGGTGGGAAGTTAATTTTCTCTCCGCTCTCTGAAGCGTAGACAAGAATTTAATGATTTAATCATGATTGTTAGCTCTTTTGCAATCAATTTGTAATGATTGTGTAGCAACTCTCTTCAAGGGAAACTGCATCAGGGAGGAGTATGCAAACAACTGTCTAGGAGGGCTGATTATAAATAGTATCACATACCTCCAAAGACCATTAAAATCTTCTTAATGGTGATGTACTTATTCTCACATTGTGTTTGGGCAGTCTCAAGAAAGCGGACGTGGGCTAGGTTGGCTTTGCCACCTGTACGGGAGCTTCTGGGTCACTTGGCAGTCCCCAAGTGCTGCCAGAAAGCAGAACGTGTGGACTGTGTTGCTAAAGCTGTGGTGGGCAGTGGTCTGTGTTAGCCACTCTTGTGCGTCGTCTTCTCTACACAGACCTACCTCCCCCCTCCAGTATTATACAAGTTTCTATAAAGTGAGACTAAGGAGAACATTTCAGTTGCTCAATTTGAAATACAGAACAAACACAAAAAAGAGGATTTTAGCTCTAGGTGTGAAAGAAGAACTTGCATTTGGTCCTTCAGAGTTCCCAGAAGAGATACTATTGACTGCCACAGCCAAATACACCTCACATATTTAGGCATAGTTGATTTACCCGCTTAATAAAAATAATTTGCTTTTTCCTTTGGGAAGGAATTCGAGCACTACATATTGCTCCGTAAGTGGAGTGAGGAAAGTTTAGTGAATGGGAAGTTCACAAAAATATCAAGCAAACCCAGTAAGCAAAATAATTTAATAGTTCCAAAGCTGTTCAGGAGTTTGGGTTGAATGCAGCTCAGAACACCTCATCAGAAAGGAGGGGGGGAACAGTGGGCTACCATACCAAATGCTGAGAGAGTTACCTGGAGGAGAGTCATGCAATAGATCACCTTACTTTGTCTGGCTCAGTGGTCTGAGGAGGAAAACACTTTGAACCTCCTATTTTTGTAGGACTTTGTGTTCTGACAGCCTTCTTCTGTTGCACTGGCAAGTGCCAGCAGCCGGCCCTGAGGAGGGCATCATCTTCTTGTCGCTACTGATGTGTAGCTGAGGGATCTCTTTGAGCAGCAGTCTGTTCTAGCAGCTCCTAGGTGGGAGGAAATGAATTACTGTTACACGTGAAGTCTGGGGCTTTCTCTATTCCTATTATTTTAGATGTAACTATACTGTATTGTTAGTTCTAAATATTAGCTCCATTTCCATGCTGCACTCTTGAAATTAATTCTGTGTGTATTCTACAATGTTTTTGAATCATAGGTGGTTTCCTTCCTCTATGCTTCTTCGATGTTACACTGATTTGTCAGCAGAATAGCTTTTCTTTTTCAGCAGGATCCAGTAGTTGGGCTTAAGCTTTTATAAGGATTACAATCTAGGCAGATCTAACACCAGTTTTACTAGACAAGTTATAGGGCTGGCTTGGGCTGAGCCTGGTTCAACCACACTTGTAAACAGGCTTTACAATGCACATATGTAGCCTTAAGAAAGGGGCATCAGCAACAGCACCTTTTCCATCGGGTTTGAGAGTTTGCTTTTCCCTTGGCTTTTCTTTCAAGTGTTCAGTCAAGACATGTTTTCAAGCCACATGAAAACTTGTAAATTGTAATTTCTGAGAAGGGGGAGGAAAAATGGGATATTTACGTCAACTTGAACCATGTTTCTCAGTTGTAGATTTTGTATTGTGTGGATTTTGCCAGCTGTGACAGACTGTACTTCAGACGCATGGCAATATGATGATCAAGAATATGAAGTATGTTCAGGGAAAATCCCTCTTTTCAATCTCACAGCATATTCTTTTCCTCTGACCAAAATTTTCTTTGGTTGGCACCAAATTTTATTTTTATATCATTCAGTCTCTTCAAGAGAGGACTCAGGATAATGGTCAAATAATGCTTAATTCTCTGATGTTGGTACTTGATGTGCTTTTTGTCATATTTCTTTTGGGACTGAAGCCTTTTCAGTTGAAATCATTATTATTTTGGCTAAGGGTCAGTGAAGCTAAACAGCTGTTGGTGATCTAATTGCAGGGTTTTGCAGAGAACCATTTCAAGTTTGTCTCGCCAGTTTCAGACACATTCTGGTTGCTATTGCTACTCAACTAAGCCTATATTCAAGTAACCCTCTGCAGGGGTCTATGGGTGAAGACTTCCACATGTATGTCTCTTGGCTAATCCTTATCCAGCAAATCCTACAGAACCTGTGTATATTCTTGTGAGCTTTGCCTTTTGAAAGATGAGGGAAGGAGAAAAATATTTGCTGTAACATACAAAATGCAGTTGCATATAAACAATGCCTAATGTTTAGCTCCTGTGCTATCAAATGAAGTTATAGCAAGGAAACCAAAGCTCTGTCTGCAAAGACTTTGTATCTTTCGTTTAGTTTTGCTTGTTGAACCTTCCCTTATAGAACAACTGATGGTATTTTTGGTGTTTTTGAAAACAAGGATTTTCTTTAAAAATAATTGCATAGAGTATTATATTTATTACAAGATCTGAGGAATGCTATGAAGTTAAAGGTGCTCTCTTCATTTTTTTTTTTCCCTCTCTTAGCACTTCCATTGTTTTGTTTG